>NW_028258557.1:0-300000 GCF_982586985.1 Callionymus lyra
TGGAGTTTTGAAGAGGTAAAAAAAAAAAAAAAAAAAAAATGAGTTTTGAAGAGGTAAAAAAAAATAAAAAGTTGGAGTTTTGAAGAGGTAAAAAAAAAAAATAAAAAAAATTGTGGAGTTTTGAAGAGGTAAAAAAAGGAACAAAAAATCAATGTTGGAGTTTTGAAGAGGTAAAAAAAAAAAAAATGTTGGAGTTTTGAAGAGGTAAAAAAAAAAAAAAGTTGGAGTTTTGAAGAGGTAAAAAAGGAACAAAAAATCAATGTTGGAGTTTTGAAGAGTTAAAAAAAAAAAAAAAAAATTGAGTTTTGAAGAGGTAAAAAAAAAAAAAAAGTTGGAGTTTTGAAGAGGTAAAAAAAGGAACAAAAAATCAATCTTGGAGTTTTGAAGAGGTAAAAAAAAAAAAAAAGTTGGAGTTTTGAAGAGGTAAAAAAAGGAACAAAAAATCAATGTTGGAGTTTTGAAGAGGTAAAAAAAAAAAAAATGGAGTTTTGAAGAGGTAAAAAAAAACAACAAAAAAAAAACTGTAGAGTTTTGAAGAGGTAAAAAAAAAAAAAAAAAAAATTTAGGAGTTTTGAAGAGGTAAAAAAAAAAAAAATGGAGTTTTGAAGAGGTAAAAAAAAAAAAAAAAAAATTTGGAGTTTTGAAGAGGTAAAAAAAAAAAAAAAAAATTGTGGAGTTTTGAAGAGGTAGAAAAAAAAAAAAAGTTGGAGTTTTGAAGAGGTAAAAAAAAAAAAAAAAAAAAGAGTTTTGAAGAGGTAAAAAAAAAAAAAAAGTTGGAGTTTTGAAGAGGTAAAAAAAGGAACAAAAAATCAATGTTGGAGTTTTGAAGAGATAAAAAAAAAAAAAAATGGAGTTTTGAAGAGGTAAAAAAAAAAAAAAAGTTGGAGTTTTGAAGAGGTAAAAAAAGGAACAAAAAATCAATGTTGGAGTTTTGAAGAGGTAAAAAAAAAAAAAAATGTTGGAGTTTTGAAGAGGTAAAAAAAAAAAAAAAAAAAATTGTAGAGTTTTGAAGAGGTAAAAAAAAAAAAAATGTTGGATTTTTGAAGAGGTAAAAAAAATATAAAAAAATTTGTGGAGTTTTGAAGAGGTAAAAAAAAAAAAAGTTGGAGTTTTGAAGAGGTAAAAAAAAAAAAAAAAAAAATTTAGGAGTTTTGAAGAGGTAAAAAAAAAAAAAAATGGAGTTTTGAAGAGGTAAAAAAAAAAAAAAAAAAATTTGGAGTTTTGAAGAGGTAAAAAAAAAAAAAAAAAAAATTGTGGAGTTTTGAAGAGGTAAAAAAAAAAAGAGTTTTGAAGAGGTAAAAAAAGGAACAAAAAATCAATGTTGGAGTTTTGAAGAGGTAAAAAAAAAAAAAAAAAAAGTTGGAGTTTTGAAGAGGTAAAAAAAAAATTGTGGAGTTTTGAAGAGGTAAAAAAAGGAACAAAAAATCAATGTTGGAGTTTTGAAGAGGTACAAAAAAAAAAAAATGTTGGAGTTTTGAAGAGGTAAAAAGAAAAAAAAAAAAAATTGTAGAGTTTTGAAGAGGTAAAAAAAAAAAAAAAAAAAAAAATTGAGTTTTGAAGAGGTAAAAAAAAAAAAAAAAAAATTGTGGAGTTTTGAAGAGGTAAAAAAAATATAAAAAAAATTGTGGAGTTTTGAAGAGGTAAAAAAAAAAAAAGTTGGAGTTTTGAAGAGGTAAAAAAAAAAAAAAAAAAAATTTAGGAGTTTTGAAGAGGTAAAAAAAAAAAAATTTGGAGTTTTGAAGAGGTAAAAAAAAAAAAAAAAAAATTTGGAGTTTTGAAGAGGTAAAAAAAAAAAAAAAAAATTGTGGAGTTTTGAAGAGGTAAAAAAAAAAAGAGTTTTGAAGAGGTAAAAAAAGGAACAAAAAAATCAATGTTGGAGTTTTGAAGAGGTAAAAAAAAAAAAAAAAAAGTTGGAGTTTTGAAGAGGTAAAAAAAAAATTGTGGAGTTTTGAAGAGGTAAAAAAAGGAACAAAAAATCAATGTTGGAGTTTTGAAGAGGTAAAAAAAAAAAAAAAAAAAGTTGGAGTTTTGAAGAGGTAAAAAAAAAAAAAAGTTGGAGTTTTGAAGAGGTAAAAAAAAAAAAAAAGAAAAATTTGGAGTTTTGAAGAGGTAAAAAAAGGAACAAAAAATCAATGTTGGAGTTTTGAAGAGGTAAAAAAAAAAAAAAAAAAAAATTGAGTTTTGAAGAGGTAAAAAAAAAAAATAAAAAAAATTGTGGAGTTTTGAAGAGGTAGAAAAAGGAACAAAAAATCAATGTTGGAGTTTTGAAGAGGTTAAAAAAAAAAAAATGTTGGAGTTTTGAAGAGGTAAAAAAAAAAAAAAAAAAAAATTGTGGAGTTTTGAAGAGGTAAAAAAAAAAAAAAAGTTGGAGTTTTGAAGAGGTAAAAAAAATATAAAAAAAATTGTGGAGTTTTGAAGAGATAAAAAAAAAAAAAAGTTGGAGTTTTGAAGAGGTAAAAAAAAAAAAAAAAAAAATTTAGGAGTTTTGAAGAGGTAAAAAAAAAAAAAATTTGGAGTTTTGAAGAGGTAAAAAAAAAAAAAAATTGGAGTTTTGAAGAGGTAAAAAAAAATAAAAAAAAATTTGGAGTTTTGAAGAGGTAAAAAAAAAAAAAAGTTGGAGTTTTGAAGAGGTAAAAAAAAAAAAAAAAAAAATTTAGGAGTTTTGAAGAGGTAAAAAAAAAAAAAAATTTGGAGTTTTGAAGAGGTAAAAAAAAAAATAAAAAAAATTGTGGAGTTTTGAAGAGGTAAAAAAAAAAAGAGTTTTGAAGAGGTAAAAAAAGGAACAAAAAATCAATGTTGGAGTTTTGAAGAGGTAAAAAAAAAAAAAAAAAAGTTGGAGTTTTGAAGAGGTAAAAAAAAAATTGTGGAGTTTTGAAGAGGTAAAAAAAGGAACAAAAAATCAATGTTGGAGTTTTGAAGAGGTAAAAAAAAAAAAAAAAAAAGTTGGAGTTTTGAAGAGGTAAAAAAAAAAAAAAGTTGGAGTTTTGAAGACGTAAAAAAAAAAAAAATTTGGAGTTTTGAAGAGGTAAAAAAAGGAACAAAAAATCAATGTTGGAGTTTTGAAGAGGTAAAAAAAAAAAAAAAAAAAAATTGAGTTTTGAAGAGGTAAAAAAAAAAAAAGTTGGAGTTTTGAAGAGGTAAAAAAAAAAAATAAAAAAAATTGTGGAGTTTTGAAGAGGTAGAAAAAGGAACAAAAAATCAATGTTGGAGTTTTGAAGAGGTAAAAAAAAAAAAAATGTTGGAGTTTTGAAGAGGTAAAAAAAAAATAAAAAAAAAATTGTGGAGTTTTGAAGAGGTAAAAAAAAAAAAAAAAGTTGGAGTTTTGAAGAGGTAAAAAAAAAAAAAAAAAAATTGAGTTTTGAAGAGGTAAAAAAAAAAAAAAAATTCAGTTTTGAAGAGGTAAAAAAAAAAAAAAAAAGAAATTGGAGTTTTGAAGAGGTAAAAAAAAAATAAAAAAAAAATTGTGGAGTTTTGAAGAGGTAAAAAAAAAAAAAAAAGTTGGAGTTTTGAAGAGGTAAAAAAAAAAAAAAAAAAATTGAGTTTTGAAGAGGTAAAAAAAAAAAAAAAATTCAGTTTTGAAGAGGTAAAAAAAAAAAAAATGTTGGAGTTTTGAAGAGGTAAAAAAAAAAAAAAGTTGGAGTTTTGAAGAGGTAAAAAAGGAACAAAAAATCAATGTTGGAGTTTTGAAGAGTTAAAAAAAAAAAAAAAAAATTGAGTTTTGAAGAGGTAAAAAAAAAAAAAAAGTTGGAGTTTTGAAGAGGTAAAAAAAGGAACAAAAAATCAATCTTGGAGTTTTGAAGAGGTAAAAAAAAAAAAAAAGTTGGAGTTTTGAAGAGGTAAAAAAAGGAACAAAAAATCAATGTTGGAGTTTTGAAGAGGTAAAAAAAAAAAAAAATGGAGTTTTGAAGAGGTAAAAAAAAACAACAAAAAAAAAACTGTAGAGTTTTGAAGAGGTAAAAAAAAAAAAAAAAAAAATTTAGGAGTTTTGAAGAGGTAAAAAAAAAAAAAATGGAGTTTTGAAGAGGTAAAAAAAAAAAAAAAAAAATTTGGAGTTTTGAAGAGGTAAAAAAAGGAACAAAAAATCAATGTTGGAGTTTTGAAGAGGTAAAAAAAAAAAAATGTTGGAGTTTTGAAGAGGTAAAAAAAAAAAAAAGTTGGAGTTTTGAAGAGGTAAAAAAGGAACAAAAAATCAATGTTGGAGTTTTGAAGAGTTAAAAAAAAAAAAAAAAAATTGAGTTTTGAAGAGGTAAAAAAAAAAAAAAAGTTGGAGTTTTGAAGAGGTAAAAAAAGGAACAAAAAATCAATCTTGGAGTTTTGAAGAGGTAAAAAAAAAAAAAAAGTTGGAGTTTTGAAGAGGTAAAAAAAGGAACAAAAAATCAATGTTGGAGTTTTGAAGAGGTAAAAAAAAAAAAAAATGGAGTTTTGAAGAGGTAAAAAAAAACAACAAAAAAAAAACTGTAGAGTTTTGAAGAGGTAAAAAAAAAAAAAAAAAAAATTTAGGAGTTTTGAAGAGGTAAAAAAAAAAAAAATGGAGTTTTGAAGAGGTAAAAAAAAAAAAAAAAAAATTTGGAGTTTTGAAGAGGTAAAAAAAGGAACAAAAAATCAATGTTGGAGTTTTGAAGAGGTAAAAAAAAAAAAAATGTTGGAGTTTTGAAGAGGTAAAAAAAAAAAAAAGTTGGAGTTTTGAAGAGGTAAAAAAGGAACAAAAAATCAATGTTGGAGTTTTGAAGAGTTAAAAAAAAAAAAAAAAAATTGAGTTTTGAAGAGGTAAAAAAAAAAAAAAAGTTGGAGTTTTGAAGAGGTAAAAAAAGGAACAAAAAATCAATCTTGGAGTTTTGAAGAGGTAAAAAAAAAAAAAAAGTTGGAGTTTTGAAGAGGTAAAAAAAGGAACAAAAAATCAATGTTGGAGTTTTGAAGAGGTAAAAAAAAAAAAAAATGGAGTTTTGAAGAGGTAAAAAAAAACAACAAAAAAAAAACTGTAGAGTTTTGAAGAGGTAAAAAAAAAAAAAAAAAAATTTAGGAGTTTTGAAGAGGTAAAAAAAAAAAAAATGGAGTTTTGAAGAGGTAAAAAAAAAAAAAAAAAAATTTGGAGTTTTGAAGAGGTAAAAAAAGGAACAAAAAATCAATGTTGGAGTTTTGAAGAGGTAAAAAAAAAAAAAAAAAAAGTTGGAGTTTTGAAGAGGTAAAAAAAAAAAAAAAAAAAAAATTGTAGAGTTTTGAAGAGGTAAAAAAAAAAAAAAAGTTGGAGTTTTGAAGAGGTAAAAAAAAAAAAAAAACTGAGTTTTGAAGAGGTAAAAAAAAAAAAAAAAAAAATTTGGAGTTTTGAAGAGGTAAAAAAAGGAACAAAAAATCAATGTTGGAGTTTTGAAGAGGTAAAAAAAAAAAAAAAAAAAAAAGAGTTTTGAAGAGGTAAAAAAAAATAAAAAGTTGGAGTTTTGAAGAGGTAAAAAAAAAAAAAAAAAAATTGTGGAGTTTTGAAGAGGTAAAAAAAGGAACAAAAAATCAATGTTGGAGTTTTGAAGAGGTAAAAAAAAAAAAAATGTTGGAGTTTTGAAGAGGTAAAAAAAAATAAAAAAAAATTGTGGAGTTTTGAAGAGGTAAAAAAAAAAAAAAAAAATTGTGGAGTTTTGAAGAGGTAAAAAAAGGAACAAAAAATCAATGTTGGAGTTTTGAAGAGGTAAAAAAAAAAAAAAAAAAAGTGTGAGTTTTGAAGAGGTAAAAAAAAAAAAAAGTTGAAGTTTTGAAGAGGTAAAAAAAAAAAAAAAAAAAAAATTGTAGAGTTTTGAAGAGGTAAAAAAAAAAAAAAAATTTGGAGTTTTGAAGAGGTAAAAAAAGGAACAAAAAATCAATGTTGGAGTTTTGAAGAGGTAAAAAAAAATAAAAATAAATAAGTTTTGAAGAGGTAAAAAAAAAAAAAAAGAAATTGTGGAGTTTTGAAGAGGTAAAAAAAAAAAAAAGTTGGAGTTTTGAAGAGGTAAAAAAAAAAAAAAAAAAAAATGTTGGAGTTTTGAAGAGGTAAAAAAAAAAAAAAAAAGTTGGAGTTTTGAAGAGGAAAAAAAAAAAAAAAGTTGGTGTTTTGAAGAGGTAAAAAAAAAAAAAAAAAAAAATTGTGGAGTTTTGAAGAGGTAAAAAAAAAAAAAAAGTTGGAGTTTTGAAGAGGTAAAAAAAAAAAAAAATCAATGTTGGAGTTTTGAAGAGGTAAAAAAAAAAAAAGAAAGAAATTGAGTTTTGAAGAGGTAAAAAAAAAAAAAAAGTTGGAGTTTTGAAGAGGTAAAAAAAGGAACAAAAAATCAATGTTGGAGTTTTGAAGAGGTAAAAAAAAAAAAAAAAAAAATTGTGGAGTTTTGAAGAGGTAAAAAAAGGAACAACAAATCAATGTTGGAGTTTTGAAGAGGTAAAAAAAAAAAAGTTGGAGTTTTGAAGAGGTAAAAAAAAAAAAAAGTTGGAGTTTTGAAGAGGTAAAAAAAGGAACAAAAAATCAATGTTGGAGTTTTGAAGAGGTAAAAAAAAATTAAAAAAAATTGTGGAGTTTTGAAGAGGTAAAAAAAAAAAAAAAGTTAGGAGTTTTGAAGAGGTAAAAAAAAAAAAAAGTTGGAGTTTTGAAGAGGTAAAAAAAGGAACAAAAAATCAATGTTGGAGTTTTGAAGAGGTAAAAAAAAAAAAAAAAAAATGTGGAGTTTTGAAGAGGTAAAAAAAAAAAAAAAATTTAGGAGTTTTGAAGAGGTAAAAAAAAAAAAAAAATTGGAGTTTTGAAGAGCTAAAAAAAAAAAAAATTGTGGAGTTTTGAAGAGGTAAAAAAAAAATTGAGTTTTGAAGAGGTAAAAAAAAAAAAAAATGTTGGAGTTTTGAAGAGGTAAAAAAAGCAACAAAAAAATCAATGTTGGAGTTTTGAAGAGGTAAAAAAAAAAAAAAAAAATTTAGGAGTTTTGAATAGGTTAAAAAAAAAAAAAAAATTGGAGTTTTGAAGAGGTAAAAAAAAAAAAAAAAAATTGAGTTTTGAAGAGCTAAAAAAAAATAAAAAATTGTGGAGTTTTGAAGAGGTAAAAAAAATAAATTGAGTTTTGAAGAGGTAAAAAAAAATTTAAAAAAAAATTTGGAGTTTTGAAGAGGTAAAAAAAGGAACAAAAAATCAATGTTGGAGTTTTGAAGAGGTAAAAAAAAAAAATTGAGTTTTGAAGAGGTAAAAAAAAAAAAAAAAAAAATAGAGTTTTGAAGAGCTAAAAAAAGGAACAAAAAATCAATGTTGGAGTTTTGAAGAGGTAAAAAATAAATAAATAAATTTAGGAGTTTTGAATAGGTAAAAAAAAAAAAAAAAAATTGTGGAGTTTTGAAGAGTTAAAAAAAATTAAAAAAAATGTAGGAGTTTTGAAGAGGTAAAAAAAATAATAAAAAATTTAGGAGTTTTGAAGAGGTAAAAAAAAAAAAAAAAAAAGTTGGAGTTTTGAAGAGGTAAAAAAAATAAATAAAAAAAATTGTGGAGTTTTGAAGAGGAAAAAAAAGGAACAAAAAATCAATGTTGGAGTTTTGAAGAGGTAAAAAAAAAAAAAAGTTGGAGTTTTGAAGAGGTAAAAAAAAAAAAAAGTTGGAGTTTTGAAGAGGAAAAAAAAATAAAAAAATTTAGGAGTTTTGAAGAGGTAAAAAAAAAAAAAAAAAATTTGAGTTTTGAAGAGGTAAAAAAAAATAAAAAAAATTTGGAGTTTTGAAGAGGTAAAAAAAAAAAAAAATTTAGGAGTTTTGAAGAGGTAAAAAAAGTAACAAAAAATCAATGTTGGAGTTTTGAAGAGGTAAAAAATAAATAAATAAATTTAGGAGTTTTGAATAGGTAAAAAAAAAAAAAAAAAATTGTGGAGTTTTGAAGAGGTAAAAAAAAAAAAAAAAATTTTAGGAGTTTTGAAGAGGTAAAAAAAAAAAAAAAAAAATTAGGAGTTTTGAAGAGGTAAAAAAAAAAGAAAAAAAAGTTGGAGTTTTGAAGAGGTAAAAAAAATAAATAAAAAAAATTGTGGAGTTTTGAAGAGGAAAAAAAAGGAACAAAAAATCAATGTTGGAGTTTTGAAGAGGTAAAAAAAAAAAAAAGTTGGAGTTTTGAAGAGGTAAAAAAAAATAAAAATTTAGGAGTTTTGAAGAGGTAAAAAAAAAAAATTGTGGAGTTTTGAAGAGGTAAAAAAAATAAATAAAAAAATGTGTGGAGTTTTGAAGAGGTAAAAAAAAAAAAAAAAAATTTGAGTTTTGAAGAGGTAAAAAAAAAAAAAAGTTGGAGTTTTGAAGAGGTAAAAAAAGGAACAAAAAATCAATGTTGGAGTTTTGAAGAGGTAAAAAAAAAAAAAAAAAAATTTAGGAGTTTTGAATAGGTAAAAAAAAAAAAAAATTGTGGAGTTTTGAAGAGGTAAAAAAAAAAAAAAAAATTGTGGAGTTTTGAAGAGGTAAAAAAAAAAAAAAATTTAGGAGTTTTGAAGAGGTAAAAAAAAAAAAAATTGTGGAGTTTTGAAGAGGTAAAAAAAAAAAAAAAAAATTTAGGAGTTTTGAAGAGGTAAAAAAAAATAAAAAAAATTGAGTTTTGAAGAGGTAAAAAAAAAAAAAAAGTTAGAGTTTTGAAGAGGTAAAAAAAGGAACAAAAAATCAATGTTGGAGTTTTGAAGAGGTAAAAAAAAAAAAAAAAAATTGTGGAGTTTTGAAGAGGTAAAAAAAAAAAAAAAAGTTAGGAGTTTTGAAGAGGTAAAAAAAAAAAAAAAAGTTGGAGTTTTGAAGAGGTAAAAAAAGGAACAAAAAATCAATGTTGGAGTTTTGAAGAGGTAAAAAAAAAAAAAAAAAAAATGTGGAGTTTTGAAGAGGTAAAAAAAAAAAAAAAATTTAGGAGTTTTGAAGAGGTAAAAAAAAAAAAAAAATTGGAGTTTTGAAGAGGTAAAAAAAAAAAAAAAAATTGAGTTTTGAAGAGCTAAAAAAAAAAAAAAAATTGTGGAGTTTTGAAGAGGTAAAAAAAAAAAAAAGAGTTTTGAAGAGGTAAAAAAAGCAACAAAAAATCAATGTTGGAGTTTTGAAGAGGTAAAAAAAAAATTAAAAGTTTTAGGAGTTTTGAATAGGTAAAAAAAAAATAAAAAATATTGGAGTTTTGAAGAGGTAAAAAAAAAAAAAAAAATTGAGTTTTGAAGAGCTAAAAAAAAAAAAAAATTGTGGAGTTTTGAAGAGGTAAAAAAAAATTAAAAAAAAAATTTGGAGTTTTGAAGAGGTAAAAAAAGGAACAAAAAATCAACGTTGGAGTTTTGAAGAGGTAAAAAAAAAAAAATTGAGTTTTGAAGAGGTAAAAAAAAAAAAAAAAAAAATTGAGTTTTGAAGAGCTAAAAAAAGGAACAAAAAATCAATGTTGGAGTTTTGAAGAGGTAAAAAATAAATAAATAAATTTAGGAGTTTTGAATAGGTAAAAAAAAAAAAAAAAATTGTGGAGTTTTGAAGAGGTAAAAAAAATTAAAAAAAAATTTAGGAGTTTTGAAGAGGTAAAAAAAAAAAAAAATTTAGGAGTTTTGAAGAGGTAAAAAAAGGAACAAAAAATCAATGTTGGAGTTTTGAAGAGGTAAAAAATAAATAAATAAATTTAGGAGTTTTGAATAGGTAAAAAAAAAAAAAAAAAATTGTGGAGTTTTGAAGAGGTAAAAAAAAAAAAAAAAATTTAGGAGTTTTGAAGAGGTAAAAAAAAAAAAAAAAAAATTAGGAGTTTTGAAGAGGTAAAAAATAAAGAAAAAAAAGTTGGAGTTTTGAAGAGGTAAAAAAAATAAATAAAAAAAATTGTGGAGTTTTGAAGAGGAAAAAAAAGGAACAAAAAATCAATGTTGGAGTTTTGAAGAGGTAAAAAAAAAAAAAAGTTGGAGTTTTGAAGAGGTAAAAAAAAAAAAAAGTTGGAGTTTTGAAGAGGAAAAAAAAATAAAAAAAATTTTGGAGTTTTGAAGAGGTAAAAAAAAATAAAAAAATTTTGGAGTTTTGAAGAGGTAAAAAAAAATAAAAATTTAGGAGTTTTGAAGAGGTAAAAAAAAAAAAATTGTGGAGTTTTGAAGAGGTAAAAAAAATAAATAAAAAAATGTGTGGAGTTTTGAAGAGGTAAAAAAAAAAAAAAAAATTGAGTTTTGAAGAGGTAAAAAAAAAAAAGTTGGAGTTTTGAAGAGGTAAAAAAAGGAACAAAAAATCAATGTTGGAGTTTTGAAGAGGTAAAAAAAAAAAAAAAAAAATTTAGGAGTTTTGAATAGGTAAAAAAAAAAAAATTGAGTTTTGAAGAGGTAAAAAAAAAAAAAAAAAAAAAATTGAGTTTTGAAGAGGTAAAAAAAAAAAAAAAAAATTTGAGTTTTGAAGAGGTAAAAAAAAAAAAAAGTTGGAGTTTTGAAGAGGTAAAAAAAGGAACAAAAAATCAATGTTGGAGTTTTGAAGAGGTAAAAAAAAAAAAAAAATTGTGGAGTTTTGAAGAGGTAAAAAAAAAAAAAAAAATTGTGGAGTTTTGAAGAGGTAAAAAAAAAAAAAAATTTAGGAGTTTTGAAGAGGTAAAAAAAAAAAAAATTGTGGAGTTTTGGAGAGGTAAAAAAAAAAAAAAAAAATTTAGGAGTTTTGAAGAGGTAAAAAAAAATAAAAAAAATTGAGTTTTGAAGAGGTAAAAAAAAAAAAAAGTTGGAGTTTTGAAGAGGTAAAAAAAGGAACAAAAAATCAATGTTGGAGTTTTGAAGAGGTAAAAAAAAAAAAAAAAAAATTGTGGAGTTTTGAAGAGGTAAAAAAAAAAAAAAAAGTTAGGAGTTTTGAAGAGGTAAAAAAAAAAAAAAAAGTTGGCGTTTTGAAGAGGTAAAAAAAGGAACAAAAAATCAATGTTGGAGTTTTGAAGAGGTAAAAAAAAAAAAAAAAAAAATGTGGAGTTTTGAAGAGGTAAAAAAAAAAAAAAAATTGGAGTTTTGAAGAGGTAAAAAAAAAAAAAAAAAATTGAGTTTTGAAGAGCTAAAAAAAAAAAAAAAATTGTGGAGTTTTGAAGAGGTAAAAAAAAAAAAAAGAGTTTTGAAGAGGTAAAAAAAGCAACAAAAAATCAATGTTGGAGTTTTGAAGAGGTAAAAAAAAAATAAAAAAATTTAGGAGTTTTGAATAGGTAAAAAAAAAATAAAAAATATTGGAGTTTTGAAGAGGTAAAAAAAAAAAAAAAATTGAGTTTTGAAGAGCTAAAAAAAAAAAAAAATTGTGGAGTTTTGAAGAGGTAAAAAAAAATTAAAAAAAAAATTTGGAGTTTTGAAGAGGTAAAAAAAGGAACAAAAAATCAACGTTGGAGTTTTGAAGAGGTAAAAATAAAAAAATTGAGTTTTGAAGAGGTAAAAAAAAAAAAAAAAAAAATTGAGTTTTGAAGAGCTAAAAAAAGGAACAAAAAATCAATGTTGGAGTTTTGAAGAGGTAAAAAATAAATAAATAAATTTAGGAGTTTTGAATAGGTAAAAAAAAAAAAAAAAATTGTGGAGTTTTGAAGAGGTAAAAAAAATTAAAAAAAAATTTAGGAGTTTTGAAGAGGTAAAAAAAATAAAAAAAAATTTAGGAGTTTTGAAGAGGTAAAAAAAATAAAAAAAAAAGTTGGAGTTTTGAAGAGGTAAAAAAAATAAATAAAAAAAATTGTGGAGTTTTGAAGAGGAAAAAAAAGGAACAAAAAATCAATGTTGGAGTTTTGAAGAGGTAAAAAAAAAAAAAAGTTGGAGTTTTGAAGAGGTAAAAAAAAAAAAAAGTTGGAGTTTTGAAGAGGAAAAAAAAATAAAAAAAATTTAGGAGTTTTGAAGAGGTAAAAAAAAAAAAAAAAAAAATTTGGGAGTTTTGAAGAGGTAAAAAAAAATAAAAAAAATTTGGAGTTTTGAAGAGGTAAAAAAAAAAAAAAAAGTTGGAGTTTTGAAGAGGTAAAAAAAGGAACAAAAAATCAATGTTGGAGTTTTGAATAGGTAAAAAAAAAAAAAAAAAAATTGTGGAGTTTTGGAGAGGTAAAAAAAAAAAAAAAAAAATTGTGGAGTTTTGAAGAGGTAAAAAAAAATAAAAATTTAGGAGTTTTGAAGAGGTAAAAAAAAAAAAATATTGGAGTTTTGAAGAGGTAAAAAAAAAAAAAAAAAGTTGGAGTTTTGAAGAGGTAAAAAAAAAAAAAGTTGGAGTTTTGAAGAGGTAAAAAAAGAAACAATAAATCAATGTTGGAGTTTTGAAGAGGTAAAAAAAAAAAAAAAGTTGGAGTTTTGAAGAGGTAAAAAAACGAACAAAAAATCAATGTTGGAGTTTTGAAGAGGTAAAAAAAAAAAAAAATGTTGGAGTTTTGAAGAGGTAAAAAAAAAAAAAAAATTGTGGAGTTTTGAAGAGGTAAAAAAAAAAAAAAAAGTTGGAGTTTTGAAGAGGTAAAAAAAAAATAAAAAAATTTGAGTTTTGAAGAGGTAAAAAAACGAACAAAAAATCAATGTTGGAGTTTTGAAGAGGTAAAAAAAAAAAAAAATGTTGGAGTTTTGAAGAGGTAAAAAAAAAAAAAAAAAAATCATGTTGGAGTTTTAGAGAGGTAAAAAAGAAAGAATTATTTTAATGTTGGAGTTTTGAAGAGGTAAAAAAAGAAATAAATCTTTTAATTTTGGAGTTTTGAAGAGGTAAAAAAAAGTTTAAAAAAATGTTGGAGTTTTGAAGAGGTAAAAAAAAAAAAAAATGTTGGGCTTTTGAAGAGGTAAAAAAAAAAGTTGGACTTTTGAAGAGCTAAAAACAAAACGTTGGACTTTTGAAGAGATAAAAAAAAAGAAATTAATGTTGGAGTTTTGAAGAGGAAAAAAAAGAAATACATCTTTTAATGTTGGAGTTTTGAAGAGGTAAAAAAAATTAAAAAAATGTTGGAGTTCTGAAGAGGTAGAAAAGAAAGAATTCTTTTAATGTTTTAGTTTTGAAGAGGAAAAAAAAAGAAAGAAATATTTTAATGTTGGAGATTTGAAGAGGTAAAAAAAATAATAATAATAATGTTGGAGTTTTGAAGAGGTAAAAAAAGAAATAAATCTTTTAATTTTGGAGTTTTGAAGAGGTAAAAAAAAGTTTAAAAAAATGTTGGAGTTTTGAAGAGGTAAAAAAAAAAAAAATGTTGGGCTTTTGAAGAGGTAAAAAAAAAAGTTGGACTTTTGAAGAGGTAAAAACAAAATGTTGGACTTTTGAAGAGATAAAAAAAAAGAAATTAATGTTGGAGTTTTGAAGAGGTAAAAAAAGAAATACATCTTTTAATGTTGGAGTTTTGAAGAGGTAAAAAAAAATAAAAAAAATGTTGGAGTTCTGAAGAGGTAGAAAAGAAAGAATTCTTTTAATGTTTTAGTTTTGAAGAGGAAAAAAAAAGAAAGAATAATTTTAATGTTGGAGATTTGAAGAGGTAAAAAAAATAAAAAAAAATATGTTGGAGTTTTAGAGAGGTAAAAAAAAAAGTTGGACTTTTGAAGAGGTAAAAAAGAAAGAATTCTTTTAATGTTGGAGTTTTGAAGAGGTAAAAAAAGAAATAATCTTTTAATGTTGGAGTTTTGAAGAGGTAAAAAAAAAAAAAAATGTTGGGCTTTTGAAGAGGTAAAAAAAAAAGTTGGACTTTTGAAGAGGTAAAACAAAATGTTGGACTTTTGAAGAGATAAAAAAAAAGAAATTAATGTTGGAGTTTTGAAGAGGTAAAAAAAGAAATACATCTTTTAATGTTGGAGTTTTGAAGAGGTAAAAAAAATTAAAAAAAATGTTGGAGTTCTGAAGAGGTAGAAAAGAAAGAATTCTTTTAATGTTTTAGTTTTGAAGAGGAAAAAAAAAGAAAGAAATATTTTAATGTTGGAGATTTGAAGAGGTAAAACAAATAAAAAAAAATATGTTGGAGTTTTAGAGAGGTAAAAAAAAAAGTTGGAGTTTTGAAGAGGTAAAAAAGAAAGAATTATTTTAATGTTGGAGTTTTGAAGAGGTAAAAAAAGAAATAATCTTTTAATGTTGGAGTTTTGAAGAGGTAAAAAAAAAAAAAATGTTGGAGTTTTGAAGAGGTAGAAAAGAAAGAATTCTTTTCATGTTTTAGTTTTGAAGAGGTAAAAAAGAAAGAATTATTTTAATGTTGGAGTTTTGAAGAGGTAAAAAAAAAAAAAATTAATGTTGGAGTTTTGAAGAGGTAAAAAAAAAAAAAAATGTTGGAGTTTTGAAGAGGTAAAAAAAAAAATGTTGGAGTTTTGAAGAAGTAGAAAAGAAAGAATTCTTTTCATGTTTTAGTTTTGAAGAGGTAAAAAAGAAAGAATTATTTTAATGTTGGAGTTTTGAAGAGGTAAAAAAAAAAAAATTAACGTTGGAGTTTTGAAGAGGTAAAAAAAAAAATGTTGGAGTTTTGAAGAGGTAAAAAAAAAAGATTTCTTTTAATGTTGGAGTTTTGAAGAGGTAAAAAAAGAAATAAATCTTTTAATTTTGGAGTTTTGAAGAGGTAAAAAAAAGTTTTAAAAAAATGTTGGAGTTTTGAAGAGGTAAAAAAAAAAATGTTGGGCTTTTGAAGAGGTAAAAACAAAAATAATAATAACATTGGAGTTTTGAAGAGGTAAAAAAAGAAAAAAATCTTTTAATGTTGGAGTTTTGAAGAGGTAAAAAAAGAAATAAATCTTTTAATGTTGGAGTTTTGAAGAGGTAAAAAAAAAAAAATATTGGACTTTTGAAGAGGTAAAAAAAAAAGAAATTAATGTTGGAGTTTTGAAGAGGTAATAAACAAATAATTATTTTAATGTTGGAGTTTTGAAGAGGTAAAAAAAAAGAAAAAAAAGAATTTATGTTGGAGTTTTTAGAGAGGTAAAAAAGAAATAATTCTTTTAATGTTGGAGTTTTGAAGAGGTAAAAAAAAAAAATGTTGGAGTTTTGAAGAGGTAGAAAAGAAAGAATTATTTTCATGTTTTACTTTTGAAGAGGTAAAAAAGAAAGAATTATTTTAATGTTGGAGTTTTGAAGAGGTAAAAAAAAAAAAAAAAATAATGTTGGAGTTTTGAAGAGGTAAAAAAAAATGTTGGAGTTTTGAAGAGGTAAAAAAAAAATATTTCTTTTAATGTTGGAGTTTTGAAGAGGTAAAAAAAGAAATAAATCTTTTAATTTTGGAGTTTTGAAGAGGTAAAAAAAAGTTTAAATAAATGTTGGAGTTTTGAAGAGGTAAAAAAAAAAATGTTGGGCTTTTGAAGAGGTAAAAAAAAAAAAAAATGTTGGAGTTTTGAAGAGGTAAAAAAAAAAATGTTGGAGTTTTGAAGAGGTAGAAAAGAAAGAATTCTTTTCATGTTTTAGTTTTGAAGAGGTAAAAAAGAAAGAATTATTTTAATGTTGGAGTTTTGAAGAGGTAAAAAAAAAAAAATTAATGTTGGAGTTTTGAAGAGGTAAAAAAAAAAATGTTGGAGTTTTGAAGAGGTAAAAAAAAAGAAATTAATGTTGGAGTTTTGAAGAGGTAAAAAAAAAAAATGTTGGGCTTTTGAAGAGGTAAAAACAAAAATAATAATAACATTGGAGTTTTGAAGAGGTAAAAAAAGAAATAAATCTTTTAATGTTGGAGTTTTGAAGAGGTAAAAAATATATATATTGGACTTTTGAAGAGGTAAAAAAAAGAAATAAATCTTTTAATGTTGGAGTTTTGAAGAGGTAAAAAAAAAATGTTGGAGTTTTGAAGAGGTAAAAAAAAAGAAATTAATGTTGGAGTTTTGAAGAGGTAATAAACAAAGAATTATTTTAATGTTGGAGTTTTGAAGAGGTAAAAAAAAGAAAAAAAAGAATTTATGTTGGAGTTTTTAGAGAGGTAAAAAAGAAATAATTCTTTTAATGTTGGAGTTTTGAAGAGGTAAAAAAAAAAAAAATGTTGGAGTTTTGAAGAGGTAGAAAAGAAAGAATTCTTTTCATGTTTTAGTTTTGAAGAGGTAAAAAAGAAAGAATTATTTTAATGTTGGAGTTTTGAAGAGGTAAAAAAAAAATATTTCTTTTAATGTTGGAGTTTTGAAGAGGTAAAAAAAGAAATAAATCTTTTAATTTTGGAGTTTTGAAGAGGTAAAAAAAAGTTTTAAAAAAATGTTGTAGTTTTGAAGAGGTAAAAAAAAAAATGTTGGGCTTTTGAAGAGGTAAAAACAAAAATAATAATAACATTGGAGTTTTGAAGAGGTAGAAAAGAAAGAATTCTTTTCATGTTTTAGTTTTGAAGAGGTAAAAAAGAAAGAATTATTTTAATGTTGGAGTTTTGAAGAGGTAAAAAAAAAAAAATTAATGTTGGAGTTTTGAAGAGGTAAAAAAAAAAATGTTGGAGTTTTGAAGAGGTAAAAAAAAAGAAATTAATGTTGGAGTTTTGAAGAGGTAAAAAAAAAATATTTCTTTTAATGTTGGAGTTTTGAAGAGGTAAAAAAAGAAATAAATCTTTTAATTTTGGAGTTTTGAAGAGGTAAAAAAAAGTTTTAAAAAAATGTTGGAGTTTTGAAGAGGTAAAAAAAAAAATGTTGGGCTTTTGAAGAGGTAAAAACAAAAATAATAATAACATTGGAGTTTTGAAGAGGTAAAAAAAGAAATAAATCTTTTAATGATGGAGTTTTGAAGAGGTAAAAAAAAAAAATGTTGGACTTTTGAAGAGATAAAAAAAAAAGAAATTAACGTTGGCGTTTTGAAGGGGTAAAAAAAGAAATAAATCTTTTAATGTTGGAGTTTTGAAGAGGTAAAAAAAAAAAAATGTTGGACTTTTGAAGAGGTAAAAAAAAAGAAATTAATGTTGGAGTTTTGAAGAGGTAATAAACAAATAATTATTTTAATGTTGGAGTTTTGAAGAGGTAAAAAAAAAGAAAAAAAAGAATTTATGTTGGAGTTTTTAGAGAGGTAAAAAAGAAATAATTCTTTTAATGTTGGAGTTTTGAAGAGGTAAAAAAAAAAAATGTTGGAGTTTTGAAGAGGTAGAAAAGAAAGAATTCTTTTCATGTTTTAGTTTTGAAGAGGTAAAAAAGAAAGAATTATTTTAATGTTGGAGTTTTGAAGAGGTAAAAAAAAAAAAAAAATTTATGTTGGAGTTTTGAAGAGGTAAAAAAAAAAATGTTGGAGTTTTGAAGAGGTAAAAAAAAAATATTTCTTTTAATGTTGGAGTTTTGAAGAGGTAAAAAAAGAAATAAATCTTTTAATTTTGGAGTTTTGAAGAGGTAAAAAAAAGTTTTAAAAAAATGTTGGAGTTTTGAAGAGGTAAAAAAAAAATGTTGGGCTTTTGAAGAGGTAAAAACAAAAATAATAATAACATTGGAGTTTTGAAGAGGTAAAAAAGAAATAATTATTTTAATGTTGGAGTTTTGAAGAGGTAAAAAAAAAAAATAATAATGTTGGAGTTTTGAAGAGGTAAAAAAAAAAAAAATGTTGGAGTTTTGAAGAGGTAAAAAAAAAAATGTTGGAGTTTTGAAGAGGTAGAAAAGAAAGAATTCTTTTCATGTTTTAGTTTTGAAGAGGTAAAAAAGAAAGAATTATTTTAATGTTGGAGTTTTGAAGAGGTAAAAAAAAAAAAATTAATGTTGGAGTTTTGAAGAGGTAAAAAAAAAAATGTTGGAGTTTTGAAGAGGTAAAAAAAAAGAAATTAATGTTGGAGTTTTGAAGAGGTAAAAAAAAAAGATTTCTTTTAATGTTGGAGTTTTGAAGAGGTAAAAAAAGAAATAAATCTTTTAATTTTGGAGTTTTGAAGAGGTAAAAAAAAGTTTTAAAAAAATGTTGGGCTTTTGAAGAGGTAAAAACAAAAATAATAATAACATTGGAGTTTTGAAGAGGTAAAAAAAGAAATAAATCTTTTAATGTTGGAGTTTTGAAGAGGTAAAAAAAATCTATATTGGACTTTTGAAGAGATAAAAAAAAAAGAAATTAACGTTGGAGTTTTGAAGAGGTAAAAAAAAAAAAATGTTGGACTTTTGAAGAGGTAAAAAAAAAAGAAATTAATGTTGGAGTTTTGAAGAGGTAATAAACAAAGAATTATTTTAATGTTGGAGTTTTGAAGAGGTAAAAAAAAGAAAAAAAAGAATTTATGTTGGAGTTTTTAGAGAGGTAAAAAAGAAATAATTCTTTTAATGTTGGAGTTTTGAAGAGGTAAAAAAAAAAAAAATGTTGGAGTTTTGAAGAGGTAGAAAAGAAAGAATTCTTTTCATGTTTTAGTTTTGAAGAGGTAAAAAAGAAAGAATTATTTAAATGTTGGAGTTTTGAAGAGGTAAAAAAAAAAATAATAATAATGTTGGAGTTTTGAAGAGGTAAAAAAAAAATATTTCTTTTAATGTTGGAGTTTTGAAGAGGTAAAAAAAAAATGTTGGGCTTTTGAAGAGGTAAAAACAAAAATAATAATAACATTGGAGTTTTGAAGAGGTAAAAAAAGAAATAAATCTTTTAATGTTGGAGTTTTGAAGAGGTAAAAAAAAAAATGTTGGACTTTTGAAGAGATAAAAAAAAAAGAAATTAACGTTGGCCTTTGAAGAGGTAAAAAAAGAAATAAATCTTTTAATGTTGGAGTTTTGAAGAGGTAAAAAAAAAAAAATGTTGGACTTTTGAAGAGGTAAAAAAAAAAAGAAATTAATGATGGAGTTTTGAAGAGGTAAAAAAAAAAATGTTGGAGTTTTGAAGAGGTAAAAAAAAAAGATTTCTTTTAATGTTGGAGTTTTGAAGAGGTAAAAAAAGAAATAAATCTTTTAATTTTGGAGTTTTGAAGAGGTAAAAAAAAGTTTTAAAAAAATGTTGGAGTTTTGAAGAGGTAAAAAAAAAAATGTTGGGCTTTTGAAGAGGTAAAAACAAAAATAATAATAACATTGGAGTTTTGAAGAGGTAAAAAAAGAAATAAATCTTTTAATGTTGGAGTTTTGAAGAGGTAAAAAAAGAAATAAATCTTTTAATGTTGGAGTTTTGAAGAGGTAAAAAAAAAAATGTTGGACTTTTGAAGAGGTAAAAAAAAAAGAAATTAATGTTGGAGTTTTGAAGAGGTAATAAACAAAGAATTATTTTAATGTTGGAGTTTTGAAGAGGTAAAAAAAAGAAAAAAAAGAATTTATGTTGGAGTTTTTAGAGAGGTAAAAAAGAAATAATTCTTTTAATGTTGGAGTTTTGAAGAGGTAAAAAAAAAAAAAAATGTTGGAGTTTTGAAGAGGTAGAAAAGAAAGAATTCTTTTCATGTTTTAGTTTTGAAGAGGTAAAAAAAAAAATAATTAATGTTGGAGTTTTGAAGAGGTAAAAAAAAAAAAAAATGTTGGAGTTTTGAAGAGGTAAAAAAAAAAATGTTGGAGTTTTGAAGAGGTAAAAAAAATATATTTCTTTTAATGTTGGAGTTTTGAAGAGGTAAAAAAAAAAAATGTTGGGCTTTTGAAGAGGTAAAAACAAAAATAATAATAACATTGGAGTTTTGAAGAGGTAAAAAAAGAAATAAATCTTTTAATGTTGGAGTTTTGAAGAGGTAAAAAAAAAAAATGTTGGACTTTTGAAGAGATAAAAAAAAAAGAAATTAACGTTGGCGTTTTGAAGAGGTAAAAAAAGAAATAAATATTTTAATGTTGGAGTTTTGAAGAGGTAAAAAAAAAAAAAATGTTGGACTTTTGAAGAGGTAAAAAAAAAAAGAAATTAATGTTGGAGTTTTGAGGAGGAAATAAACAAAGAATTATTTTAATGTTGGAGTTTTGAAGAGGTAAAAAAAAGAAAAAAAAGAATTTATGTTGGAGTTTTTAGAGAGGTAAAAAAGAAATAATTATTTTAATGTTGGAGTTTTGAAGAGGTAAAAAAAAAAAAAAAATGTTGGAGTTTTGAAGAGGTAAAAAAGAAAGAATTATTTTAATGTTAAACTTTTGAAGAGGTAAAAAAAAAAAAAATTAATGTTGGACTTTTGAAGAGGTAAAAAAGAAAGAATTCTTTTAATGTTGGAGTTTTGAAGAGGTAAAAAAAGAAATAAATCTTTTAATGTTGGAGTTTTGAAGAGGTAAAAAAAAGAAATAAATCTTTTAATGTTGGAGTTTTGAAGAGGTAAAAAAAAAAGAAATTAATGTTGGAGTTTTGAAGAGGTAAAAAAAGAAATACATCTTTTAATGTTGGAGTTTTGAAGAGGTAAAAAAAATTAAAAATGTTGGAGTTTTGAAGAGGTAAAAAAAAAAAAAAAAAAAATGTGGAGTTTTGAAGAGGTAAAAAAAAAAAAAAAATTTAGGAGTTTTGAAGAGGTAAAAAAAAAAAAAAAATTGGAGTTTTGAAGAGGTAAAAAAAAAAAAAAAAATTGAGTTTTGAAGAGCTAAAAAAAAAAAAAAAATTGTGGAGTTTTGAAGAGGTAAAAAAAAAAAAAAGAGTTTTGAAGAGGTAAAAAAAGCAACAAAAAATCAATGTTGGAGTTTTGAAGAGGTAAAAAAAAAATTAAAAGTTTTAGGAGTTTTGAATAGGTAAAAAAAAAATAAAAAATATTGGAGTTTTGAAGAGGTAAAAAAAAAAAAAAAAATTGAGTTTTGAAGAGCTAAAAAAAAAAAAAAATTGTGGAGTTTTGAAGAGGTAAAAAAAAATTAAAAAAAAAATTTGGAGTTTTGAAGAGGTAAAAAAAGGAACAAAAAATCAACGTTGGAGTTTTGAAGAGGTAAAAAAAAAAAAATTGAGTTTTGAAGAGGTAAAAAAAAAAAAAAAAAAAATTGAGTTTTGAAGAGCTAAAAAAAGGAACAAAAAATCAATGTTGGAGTTTTGAAGAGGTAAAAAATAAATAAATAAATTTAGGAGTTTTGAATAGGTAAAAAAAAAAAAAAAAATTGTGGAGTTTTGAAGAGGTAAAAAAAATTAAAAAAAAATTTAGGAGTTTTGAAGAGGTAAAAAAAAAAAAAAATTTAGGAGTTTTGAAGAGGTAAAAAAAGGAACAAAAAATCAATGTTGGAGTTTTGAAGAGGTAAAAAATAAATAAATAAATTTAGGAGTTTTGAATAGGTAAAAAAAAAAATAAAAAATTGTGGAGTTTTGAAGAGGTAAAAAAAAAAAAAAAAATTTAGGAGTTTTGAAGAGGTAAAAAAAAAAAAAAAAAAATTAGGAGTTTTGAAGAGGTAAAAAATAAAGAAAAAAAAGTTGGAGTTTTGAAGAGGTAAAAAAAATAAATAAAAAAAATTGTGGAGTTTTGAAGAGGAAAAAAAAGGAACAAAAAATCAATGTTGGAGTTTTGAAGAGGTAAAAAAAAAAAAAAGTTGGAGTTTTGAAGAGGTAAAAAAAAAAAAAAGTTGGAGTTTTGAAGAGGAAAAAAAAATAAAAAAAATTTTGGAGTTTTGAAGAGGTAAAAAAAAATAAAAAAATTTTGGAGTTTTGAAGAGGTAAAAAAAAATAAAAATTTAGGAGTTTTGAAGAGGTAAAAAAAAAAAAATTGTGGAGTTTTGAAGAGGTAAAAAAAATAAATAAAAAAATGTGTGGAGTTTTGAAGAGGTAAAAAAAAAAAAAAAATTGAGTTTTGAAGAGGTAAAAAAAAAAAAGTTGGAGTTTTGAAGAGGTAAAAAAAGGAACAAAAAATCAATGTTGGAGTTTTGAAGAGGTAAAAAAAAAAAAAAAAAATTTAGGAGTTTTGAATAGGTAAAAAAAAAAAAATTGAGTTTTGAAGAGGTAAAAAAAAAAAAAAAAAAAAAATTGAGTTTTGAAGAGGTAAAAAAAAAAAAAAAAAATTTGAGTTTTGAAGAGGTAAAAAAAAAAAAAAGTTGGAGTTTTGAAGAGGTAAAAAAAGGAACAAAAAATCAATGTTGGAGTTTTGAAGAGGTAAAAAAAAAAAAAAAATTGTGGAGTTTTGAAGAGGTAAAAAAAAAAAAAAAATTGTGGAGTTTTGAAGAGGTAAAAAAAAAAAAAAATTTAGGAGTTTTGAAGAGGTAAAAAAAAAAAAAATTGTGGAGTTTTGGAGAGGTAAAAAAAAAAAAAAAAATTTAGGAGTTTTGAAGAGGTAAAAAAAAATAAAAAAAATTGAGTTTTGAAGAGGTAAAAAAAAAAAAAGTTGGAGTTTTGAAGAGGTAAAAAAAGGAACAAAAAATCAATGTTGGAGTTTTGAAGAGGTAAAAAAAAAAAAAAAAAATTGTGGAGTTTTGAAGAGGTAAAAAAAAAAAAAAAAGTTAGGAGTTTTGAAGAGGTAAAAAAAAAAAAAAAAGTTGGCGTTTTGAAGAGGTAAAAAAAGGAACAAAAAATCAATGTTGGAGTTTTGAAGAGGTAAAAAAAAAAAAAAAAAAATGTGGAGTTTTGAAGAGGTAAAAAAAAAAAAAAAATTGGAGTTTTGAAGAGGTAAAAAAAAAAAAAAAAAATTGAGTTTTGAAGAGCTAAAAAAAAAAAAAAAATTGTGGAGTTTTGAAGAGGTAAAAAAAAAAAAAAGAGTTTTGAAGAGGTAAAAAAAGCAACAAAAAATCAATGTTGGAGTTTTGAAGAGGTAAAAAAAAAATAAAAAAATTTAGGAGTTTTGAATAGGTAAAAAAAAAATAAAAAATATTGGAGTTTTGAAGAGGTAAAAAAAAAAAAAAAATTGAGTTTTGAAGAGCTAAAAAAAAAAAAAAATTGTGGAGTTTTGAAGAGGTAAAAAAAAATTAAAAAAAAAATTTGGAGTTTTGAAGAGGTAAAAAAAGGAACAAAAAATCAACGTTGGAGTTTTGAAGAGGTAAAAATAAAAAAATTGAGTTTTGAAGAGGTAAAAAAAAAAAAAAAAAAAATTGAGTTTTGAAGAGCTAAAAAAAGGAACAAAAAATCAATGTTGGAGTTTTGAAGAGGTAAAAAATAAATAAATAAATTTAGGAGTTTTGAATAGGTAAAAAAAAAAAAAAAAATTGTGGAGTTTTGAAGAGGTAAAAAAAATTAAAAAAAAATTTAGGAGTTTTGAAGAGGTAAAAAAAATAAAAAAAAATTTAGGAGTTTTGAAGAGGTAAAAAAAATAAAAAAAAAAGTTGGAGTTTTGAAGAGGTAAAAAAAATAAATAAAAAAAATTGTGGAGTTTTGAAGAGGAAAAAAAAGGAACAAAAAATCAATGTTGGAGTTTTGAAGAGGTAAAAAAAAAAAAAAGTTGGAGTTTTGAAGAGGTAAAAAAAAAAAAAAGTTGGAGTTTTGAAGAGGAAAAAAAAATAAAAAAAATTTAGGAGTTTTGAAGAGGTAAAAAAAAAAAAAAAAAAAATTTGGGAGTTTTGAAGAGGTAAAAAAAAATAAAAAAAATTTGGAGTTTTGAAGAGGTAAAAAAAAAAAAAAAAGTTGGAGTTTTGAAGAGGTAAAAAAAGGAACAAAAAATCAATGTTGGAGTTTTGAATAGGTAAAAAAAAAAAAAAAAAATTGTGGAGTTTTGGAGAGGTAAAAAAAAAAAAAAAAAAAATTGTGGAGTTTTGAAGAGGTAAAAAAAAATAAAAATTTAGGAGTTTTGAAGAGGTAAAAAAAAAAAAATATTGGAGTTTTGAAGAGGTAAAAAAAAAAAAAAAAAGTTGGAGTTTTGAAGAGGTAAAAAAAAAAAAAGTTGGAGTTTTGAAGAGGTAAAAAAAGAAACAATAAATCAATGTTGGAGTTTTGAAGAGGTAAAAAAAAAAAAAAAGTTGGAGTTTTGAAGAGGTAAAAAAACGAACAAAAAATCAATGTTGGAGTTTTGAAGAGGTAAAAAAAAAAAAAAATGTTGGAGTTTTGAAGAGGTAAAAAAAAAAAAAAAATTGTGGAGTTTTGAAGAGGTAAAAAAAAAAAAAAAAGTTGGAGTTTTGAAGAGGTAAAAAAAAAATAAAAAAAATTGAGTTTTGAAGAGGTAAAAAAACGAACAAAAAATCAATGTTGGAGTTTTGAAGAGGTAAAAAAAAAAAAAAATGTTGGAGTTTTGAAGAGGTAAAAAAAAAAAAAAAAAAATCATGTTGGAGTTTTAGAGAGGTAAAAAAGAAAGAATTATTTTAATGTTGGAGTTTTGAAGAGGTAAAAAAAGAAATAAATCTTTTAATTTTGGAGTTTTGAAGAGGTAAAAAAAAGTTTAAAAAAATGTTGGAGTTTTGAAGAGGTAAAAAAAAAAAAAAATGTTGGGCTTTTGAAGAGGTAAAAAAAAAAGTTGGACTTTTGAAGAGCTAAAAACAAAACGTTGGACTTTTGAAGAGATAAAAAAAAAGAAATTAATGTTGGAGTTTTGAAGAGGAAAAAAAAGAAATACATCTTTTAATGTTGGAGTTTTGAAGAGGTAAAAAAAATTAAAAAAATGTTGGAGTTCTGAAGAGGTAGAAAAGAAAGAATTCTTTTAATGTTTTAGTTTTGAAGAGGAAAAAAAAAGAAAGAAATATTTTAATGTTGGAGATTTGAAGAGGTAAAAAAAATAATAATAATAATGTTGGAGTTTTGAAGAGGTAAAAAAAGAAATAAATCTTTTAATTTTGGAGTTTTGAAGAGGTAAAAAAAAGTTTAAAAAAATGTTGGAGTTTTGAAGAGGTAAAAAAAAAAAAAATGTTGGGCTTTTGAAGAGGTAAAAAAAAAAGTTGGACTTTTGAAGAGGTAAAAACAAAATGTTGGACTTTTGAAGAGATAAAAAAAAAGAAATTAATGTTGGAGTTTTGAAGAGGTAAAAAAAGAAATACATCTTTTAATGTTGGAGTTTTGAAGAGGTAAAAAAAAATAAAAAAAATGTTGGAGTTCTGAAGAGGTAGAAAAGAAAGAATTCTTTTAATGTTTTAGTTTTGAAGAGGAAAAAAAAAGAAAGAATAATTTTAATGTTGGAGATTTGAAGAGGTAAAAAAAATAAAAAAAAATATGTTGGAGTTTTAGAGAGGTAAAAAAAAAAGTTGGACTTTTGAAGAGGTAAAAAAGAAAGAATTCTTTTAATGTTGGAGTTTTGAAGAGGTAAAAAAAGAAATAATCTTTTAATGTTGGAGTTTTGAAGAGGTAAAAAAAAAAAAAAATGTTGGGCTTTTGAAGAGGTAAAAAAAAAAGTTGGACTTTTGAAGAGGTAAAACAAAATGTTGGACTTTTGAAGAGATAAAAAAAAAGAAATTAATGTTGGAGTTTTGAAGAGGTAAAAAAAGAAATACATCTTTTAATGTTGGAGTTTTGAAGAGGTAAAAAAAATTAAAAAAAATGTTGGAGTTCTGAAGAGGTAGAAAAGAAAGAATTCTTTTAATGTTTTAGTTTTGAAGAGGAAAAAAAAAGAAAGAAATATTTTAATGTTGGAGATTTGAAGAGGTAAAACAAATAAAAAAAAATATGTTGGAGTTTTAGAGAGGTAAAAAAAAAAGTTGGAGTTTTGAAGAGGTAAAAAAGAAAGAATTATTTTAATGTTGGAGTTTTGAAGAGGTAAAAAAAGAAATAATCTTTTAATGTTGGAGTTTTGAAGAGGTAAAAAAAAAAAAAATGTTGGAGTTTTGAAGAGGTAGAAAAGAAAGAATTCTTTTCATGTTTTAGTTTTGAAGAGGTAAAAAAGAAAGAATTATTTTAATGTTGGAGTTTTGAAGAGGTAAAAAAAAAAAAAATTAATGTTGGAGTTTTGAAGAGGTAAAAAAAAAAAAAAATGTTGGAGTTTTGAAGAGGTAAAAAAAAAAATGTTGGAGTTTTGAAGAAGTAGAAAAGAAAGAATTCTTTTCATGTTTTAGTTTTGAAGAGGTAAAAAAGAAAGAATTATTTTAATGTTGGAGTTTTGAAGAGGTAAAAAAAAAAAAATTAACGTTGGAGTTTTGAAGAGGTAAAAAAAAAAATGTTGGAGTTTTGAAGAGGTAAAAAAAAAAGATTTCTTTTAATGTTGGAGTTTTGAAGAGGTAAAAAAAGAAATAAATCTTTTAATTTTGGAGTTTTGAAGAGGTAAAAAAAAGTTTTAAAAAAATGTTGGAGTTTTGAAGAGGTAAAAAAAAAAATGTTGGGCTTTTGAAGAGGTAAAAACAAAAATAATAATAACATTGGAGTTTTGAAGAGGTAAAAAAAGAAAAAAATCTTTTAATGTTGGAGTTTTGAAGAGGTAAAAAAAGAAATAAATCTTTTAATGTTGGAGTTTTGAAGAGGTAAAAAAAAAAAAATATTGGACTTTTGAAGAGGTAAAAAAAAAAGAAATTAATGTTGGAGTTTTGAAGAGGTAATAAACAAATAATTATTTTAATGTTGGAGTTTTGAAGAGGTAAAAAAAAAGAAAAAAAAGAATTTATGTTGGAGTTTTTAGAGAGGTAAAAAAGAAATAATTCTTTTAATGTTGGAGTTTTGAAGAGGTAAAAAAAAAAAATGTTGGAGTTTTGAAGAGGTAGAAAAGAAAGAATTATTTTCATGTTTTACTTTTGAAGAGGTAAAAAAGAAAGAATTATTTTAATGTTGGAGTTTTGAAGAGGTAAAAAAAAAAAAAAAAATAATGTTGGAGTTTTGAAGAGGTAAAAAAAAATGTTGGAGTTTTGAAGAGGTAAAAAAAAAATATTTCTTTTAATGTTGGAGTTTTGAAGAGGTAAAAAAAGAAATAAATCTTTTAATTTTGGAGTTTTGAAGAGGTAAAAAAAAGTTTAAATAAATGTTGGAGTTTTGAAGAGGTAAAAAAAAAAATGTTGGGCTTTTGAAGAGGTAAAAAAAAAAAAAAATGTTGGAGTTTTGAAGAGGTAAAAAAAAAAATGTTGGAGTTTTGAAGAGGTAGAAAAGAAAGAATTCTTTTCATGTTTTAGTTTTGAAGAGGTAAAAAAGAAAGAATTATTTTAATGTTGGAGTTTTGAAGAGGTAAAAAAAAAAAAATTAATGTTGGAGTTTTGAAGAGGTAAAAAAAAAAATGTTGGAGTTTTGAAGAGGTAAAAAAAAAGAAATTAATGTTGGAGTTTTGAAGAGGTAAAAAAAAAAAATGTTGGGCTTTTGAAGAGGTAAAAACAAAAATAATAATAACATTGGAGTTTTGAAGAGGTAAAAAAAGAAATAAATCTTTTAATGTTGGAGTTTTGAAGAGGTAAAAAATATATATATTGGACTTTTGAAGAGGTAAAAAAAAGAAATAAATCTTTTAATGTTGGAGTTTTGAAGAGGTAAAAAAAAAATGTTGGAGTTTTGAAGAGGTAAAAAAAAAGAAATTAATGTTGGAGTTTTGAAGAGGTAATAAACAAAGAATTATTTTAATGTTGGAGTTTTGAAGAGGTAAAAAAAAGAAAAAAAAGAATTTATGTTGGAGTTTTTAGAGAGGTAAAAAAGAAATAATTCTTTTAATGTTGGAGTTTTGAAGAGGTAAAAAAAAAAAAAATGTTGGAGTTTTGAAGAGGTAGAAAAGAAAGAATTCTTTTCATGTTTTAGTTTTGAAGAGGTAAAAAAGAAAGAATTATTTTAATGTTGGAGTTTTGAAGAGGTAAAAAAAAAATATTTCTTTTAATGTTGGAGTTTTGAAGAGGTAAAAAAAGAAATAAATCTTTTAATTTTGGAGTTTTGAAGAGGTAAAAAAAAGTTTTAAAAAAATGTTGTAGTTTTGAAGAGGTAAAAAAAAAAATGTTGGGCTTTTGAAGAGGTAAAAACAAAAATAATAATAACATTGGAGTTTTGAAGAGGTAGAAAAGAAAGAATTCTTTTCATGTTTTAGTTTTGAAGAGGTAAAAAAGAAAGAATTATTTTAATGTTGGAGTTTTGAAGAGGTAAAAAAAAAAAAATTAATGTTGGAGTTTTGAAGAGGTAAAAAAAAAAATGTTGGAGTTTTGAAGAGGTAAAAAAAAAGAAATTAATGTTGGAGTTTTGAAGAGGTAAAAAAAAAATATTTCTTTTAATGTTGGAGTTTTGAAGAGGTAAAAAAAGAAATAAATCTTTTAATTTTGGAGTTTTGAAGAGGTAAAAAAAAGTTTTAAAAAAATGTTGGAGTTTTGAAGAGGTAAAAAAAAAAATGTTGGGCTTTTGAAGAGGTAAAAACAAAAATAATAATAACATTGGAGTTTTGAAGAGGTAAAAAAAGAAATAAATCTTTTAATGATGGAGTTTTGAAGAGGTAAAAAAAAAAAATGTTGGACTTTTGAAGAGATAAAAAAAAAAGAAATTAACGTTGGCGTTTTGAAGGGGTAAAAAAAGAAATAAATCTTTTAATGTTGGAGTTTTGAAGAGGTAAAAAAAAAAAAATGTTGGACTTTTGAAGAGGTAAAAAAAAAGAAATTAATGTTGGAGTTTTGAAGAGGTAATAAACAAATAATTATTTTAATGTTGGAGTTTTGAAGAGGTAAAAAAAAAGAAAAAAAAGAATTTATGTTGGAGTTTTTAGAGAGGTAAAAAAGAAATAATTCTTTTAATGTTGGAGTTTTGAAGAGGTAAAAAAAAAAAATGTTGGAGTTTTGAAGAGGTAGAAAAGAAAGAATTCTTTTCATGTTTTAGTTTTGAAGAGGTAAAAAAGAAAGAATTATTTTAATGTTGGAGTTTTGAAGAGGTAAAAAAAAAAAAAAAATTTATGTTGGAGTTTTGAAGAGGTAAAAAAAAAAATGTTGGAGTTTTGAAGAGGTAAAAAAAAAATATTTCTTTTAATGTTGGAGTTTTGAAGAGGTAAAAAAAGAAATAAATCTTTTAATTTTGGAGTTTTGAAGAGGTAAAAAAAAGTTTTAAAAAAATGTTGGAGTTTTGAAGAGGTAAAAAAAAAATGTTGGGCTTTTGAAGAGGTAAAAACAAAAATAATAATAACATTGGAGTTTTGAAGAGGTAAAAAAGAAATAATTATTTTAATGTTGGAGTTTTGAAGAGGTAAAAAAAAAAAATAATAATGTTGGAGTTTTGAAGAGGTAAAAAAAAAAAAAATGTTGGAGTTTTGAAGAGGTAAAAAAAAAAATGTTGGAGTTTTGAAGAGGTAGAAAAGAAAGAATTCTTTTCATGTTTTAGTTTTGAAGAGGTAAAAAAGAAAGAATTATTTTAATGTTGGAGTTTTGAAGAGGTAAAAAAAAAAAAATTAATGTTGGAGTTTTGAAGAGGTAAAAAAAAAAATGTTGGAGTTTTGAAGAGGTAAAAAAAAAGAAATTAATGTTGGAGTTTTGAAGAGGTAAAAAAAAAAGATTTCTTTTAATGTTGGAGTTTTGAAGAGGTAAAAAAAGAAATAAATCTTTTAATTTTGGAGTTTTGAAGAGGTAAAAAAAAGTTTTAAAAAAATGTTGGGCTTTTGAAGAGGTAAAAACAAAAATAATAATAACATTGGAGTTTTGAAGAGGTAAAAAAAGAAATAAATCTTTTAATGTTGGAGTTTTGAAGAGGTAAAAAAAATCTATATTGGACTTTTGAAGAGATAAAAAAAAAAGAAATTAACGTTGGAGTTTTGAAGAGGTAAAAAAAAAAAAATGTTGGACTTTTGAAGAGGTAAAAAAAAAAGAAATTAATGTTGGAGTTTTGAAGAGGTAATAAACAAAGAATTATTTTAATGTTGGAGTTTTGAAGAGGTAAAAAAAAGAAAAAAAAGAATTTATGTTGGAGTTTTTAGAGAGGTAAAAAAGAAATAATTCTTTTAATGTTGGAGTTTTGAAGAGGTAAAAAAAAAAAAAATGTTGGAGTTTTGAAGAGGTAGAAAAGAAAGAATTCTTTTCATGTTTTAGTTTTGAAGAGGTAAAAAAGAAAGAATTATTTAAATGTTGGAGTTTTGAAGAGGTAAAAAAAAAAATAATAATAATGTTGGAGTTTTGAAGAGGTAAAAAAAAAATATTTCTTTTAATGTTGGAGTTTTGAAGAGGTAAAAAAAAAATGTTGGGCTTTTGAAGAGGTAAAAACAAAAATAATAATAACATTGGAGTTTTGAAGAGGTAAAAAAAGAAATAAATCTTTTAATGTTGGAGTTTTGAAGAGGTAAAAAAAAAAATGTTGGACTTTTGAAGAGATAAAAAAAAAAGAAATTAACGTTGGCCTTTGAAGAGGTAAAAAAAGAAATAAATCTTTTAATGTTGGAGTTTTGAAGAGGTAAAAAAAAAAAAATGTTGGACTTTTGAAGAGGTAAAAAAAAAAAGAAATTAATGATGGAGTTTTGAAGAGGTAAAAAAAAAAATGTTGGAGTTTTGAAGAGGTAAAAAAAAAAGATTTCTTTTAATGTTGGAGTTTTGAAGAGGTAAAAAAAGAAATAAATCTTTTAATTTTGGAGTTTTGAAGAGGTAAAAAAAAGTTTTAAAAAAATGTTGGAGTTTTGAAGAGGTAAAAAAAAAAATGTTGGGCTTTTGAAGAGGTAAAAACAAAAATAATAATAACATTGGAGTTTTGAAGAGGTAAAAAAAGAAATAAATCTTTTAATGTTGGAGTTTTGAAGAGGTAAAAAAAGAAATAAATCTTTTAATGTTGGAGTTTTGAAGAGGTAAAAAAAAAAATGTTGGACTTTTGAAGAGGTAAAAAAAAAAGAAATTAATGTTGGAGTTTTGAAGAGGTAATAAACAAAGAATTATTTTAATGTTGGAGTTTTGAAGAGGTAAAAAAAAGAAAAAAAAGAATTTATGTTGGAGTTTTTAGAGAGGTAAAAAAGAAATAATTCTTTTAATGTTGGAGTTTTGAAGAGGTAAAAAAAAAAAAAAATGTTGGAGTTTTGAAGAGGTAGAAAAGAAAGAATTCTTTTCATGTTTTAGTTTTGAAGAGGTAAAAAAAAAAATAATTAATGTTGGAGTTTTGAAGAGGTAAAAAAAAAAAAAAATGTTGGAGTTTTGAAGAGGTAAAAAAAAAAATGTTGGAGTTTTGAAGAGGTAAAAAAAATATATTTCTTTTAATGTTGGAGTTTTGAAGAGGTAAAAAAAAAAAATGTTGGGCTTTTGAAGAGGTAAAAACAAAAATAATAATAACATTGGAGTTTTGAAGAGGTAAAAAAAGAAATAAATCTTTTAATGTTGGAGTTTTGAAGAGGTAAAAAAAAAAAATGTTGGACTTTTGAAGAGATAAAAAAAAAAGAAATTAACGTTGGCGTTTTGAAGAGGTAAAAAAAGAAATAAATATTTTAATGTTGGAGTTTTGAAGAGGTAAAAAAAAAAAAAATGTTGGACTTTTGAAGAGGTAAAAAAAAAAAGAAATTAATGTTGGAGTTTTGAGGAGGAAATAAACAAAGAATTATTTTAATGTTGGAGTTTTGAAGAGGTAAAAAAAAGAAAAAAAAGAATTTATGTTGGAGTTTTTAGAGAGGTAAAAAAGAAATAATTATTTTAATGTTGGAGTTTTGAAGAGGTAAAAAAAAAAAAAAAATGTTGGAGTTTTGAAGAGGTAAAAAAGAAAGAATTATTTTAATGTTAAACTTTTGAAGAGGTAAAAAAAAAAAAAATTAATGTTGGACTTTTGAAGAGGTAAAAAAGAAAGAATTCTTTTAATGTTGGAGTTTTGAAGAGGTAAAAAAAGAAATAAATCTTTTAATGTTGGAGTTTTGAAGAGGTAAAAAAAAGAAATAAATCTTTTAATGTTGGAGTTTTGAAGAGGTAAAAAAAAAAGAAATTAATGTTGGAGTTTTGAAGAGGTAAAAAAAGAAATACATCTTTTAATGTTGGAGTTTTGAAGAGGTAAAAAAAATTAAAAATGTTGGAGTTTTGAAGAGGTAAAAAAAAAAAAAAAAAAAATGTGGAGTTTTGAAGAGGTAAAAAAAAAAAAAAAATTTAGGAGTTTTGAAGAGGTAAAAAAAAAAAAAAAATTGGAGTTTTGAAGAGGTAAAAAAAAAAAAAAAAATTGAGTTTTGAAGAGCTAAAAAAAAAAAAAAAATTGTGGAGTTTTGAAGAGGTAAAAAAAAAAAAAAGAGTTTTGAAGAGGTAAAAAAAGCAACAAAAAATCAATGTTGGAGTTTTGAAGAGGTAAAAAAAAAATTAAAAGTTTTAGGAGTTTTGAATAGGTAAAAAAAAAATAAAAAATATTGGAGTTTTGAAGAGGTAAAAAAAAAAAAAAAAATTGAGTTTTGAAGAGCTAAAAAAAAAAAAAAATTGTGGAGTTTTGAAGAGGTAAAAAAAAATTAAAAAAAAAATTTGGAGTTTTGAAGAGGTAAAAAAAGGAACAAAAAATCAACGTTGGAGTTTTGAAGAGGTAAAAAAAAAAAAATTGAGTTTTGAAGAGGTAAAAAAAAAAAAAAAAAAAATTGAGTTTTGAAGAGCTAAAAAAAGGAACAAAAAATCAATGTTGGAGTTTTGAAGAGGTAAAAAATAAATAAATAAATTTAGGAGTTTTGAATAGGTAAAAAAAAAAAAAAAAATTGTGGAGTTTTGAAGAGGTAAAAAAAATTAAAAAAAAATTTAGGAGTTTTGAAGAGGTAAAAAAAAAAAAAAATTTAGGAGTTTTGAAGAGGTAAAAAAAGGAACAAAAAATCAATGTTGGAGTTTTGAAGAGGTAAAAAATAAATAAATAAATTTAGGAGTTTTGAATAGGTAAAAAAAAAAATAAAAAATTGTGGAGTTTTGAAGAGGTAAAAAAAAAAAAAAAAATTTAGGAGTTTTGAAGAGGTAAAAAAAAAAAAAAAAAAATTAGGAGTTTTGAAGAGGTAAAAAATAAAGAAAAAAAAGTTGGAGTTTTGAAGAGGTAAAAAAAATAAATAAAAAAAATTGTGGAGTTTTGAAGAGGAAAAAAAAGGAACAAAAAATCAATGTTGGAGTTTTGAAGAGGTAAAAAAAAAAAAAAGTTGGAGTTTTGAAGAGGTAAAAAAAAAAAAAAGTTGGAGTTTTGAAGAGGAAAAAAAAATAAAAAAAATTTTGGAGTTTTGAAGAGGTAAAAAAAAATAAAAAAATTTTGGAGTTTTGAAGAGGTAAAAAAAAATAAAAATTTAGGAGTTTTGAAGAGGTAAAAAAAAAAAAATTGTGGAGTTTTGAAGAGGTAAAAAAAATAAATAAAAAAATGTGTGGAGTTTTGAAGAGGTAAAAAAAAAAAAAAAAATTGAGTTTTGAAGAGGTAAAAAAAAAAAAGTTGGAGTTTTGAAGAGGTAAAAAAAGGAACAAAAAATCAATGTTGGAGTTTTGAAGAGGTAAAAAAAAAAAAAAAAAAATTTAGGAGTTTTGAATAGGTAAAAAAAAAAAAATTGAGTTTTGAAGAGGTAAAAAAAAAAAAAAAAAAAAAATTGAGTTTTGAAGAGGTAAAAAAAAAAAAAAAAAATTTGAGTTTTGAAGAGGTAAAAAAAAAAAAAAGTTGGAGTTTTGAAGAGGTAAAAAAAGGAACAAAAAATCAATGTTGGAGTTTTGAAGAGGTAAAAAAAAAAAAAAAATTGTGGAGTTTTGAAGAGGTAAAAAAAAAAAAAAAAATTGTGGAGTTTTGAAGAGGTAAAAAAAAAAAAAAATTTAGGAGTTTTGAAGAGGTAAAAAAAAAAAAAATTGTGGAGTTTTGGAGAGGTAAAAAAAAAAAAAAAAAATTTAGGAGTTTTGAAGAGGTAAAAAAAAATAAAAAAAATTGAGTTTTGAAGAGGTAAAAAAAAAAAAAAGTTGGAGTTTTGAAGAGGTAAAAAAAGGAACAAAAAATCAATGTTGGAGTTTTGAAGAGGTAAAAAAAAAAAAAAAAAAATTGTGGAGTTTTGAAGAGGTAAAAAAAAAAAAAAAAGTTAGGAGTTTTGAAGAGGTAAAAAAAAAAAAAAAAGTTGGCGTTTTGAAGAGGTAAAAAAAGGAACAAAAAATCAATGTTGGAGTTTTGAAGAGGTAAAAAAAAAAAAAAAAAAAATGTGGAGTTTTGAAGAGGTAAAAAAAAAAAAAAAATTGGAGTTTTGAAGAGGTAAAAAAAAAAAAAAAAAATTGAGTTTTGAAGAGCTAAAAAAAAAAAAAAAATTGTGGAGTTTTGAAGAGGTAAAAAAAAAAAAAAGAGTTTTGAAGAGGTAAAAAAAGCAACAAAAAATCAATGTTGGAGTTTTGAAGAGGTAAAAAAAAAATAAAAAAATTTAGGAGTTTTGAATAGGTAAAAAAAAAATAAAAAATATTGGAGTTTTGAAGAGGTAAAAAAAAAAAAAAAATTGAGTTTTGAAGAGCTAAAAAAAAAAAAAAATTGTGGAGTTTTGAAGAGGTAAAAAAAAATTAAAAAAAAAATTTGGAGTTTTGAAGAGGTAAAAAAAGGAACAAAAAATCAACGTTGGAGTTTTGAAGAGGTAAAAATAAAAAAATTGAGTTTTGAAGAGGTAAAAAAAAAAAAAAAAAAAATTGAGTTTTGAAGAGCTAAAAAAAGGAACAAAAAATCAATGTTGGAGTTTTGAAGAGGTAAAAAATAAATAAATAAATTTAGGAGTTTTGAATAGGTAAAAAAAAAAAAAAAAATTGTGGAGTTTTGAAGAGGTAAAAAAAATTAAAAAAAAATTTAGGAGTTTTGAAGAGGTAAAAAAAATAAAAAAAAATTTAGGAGTTTTGAAGAGGTAAAAAAAATAAAAAAAAAAGTTGGAGTTTTGAAGAGGTAAAAAAAATAAATAAAAAAAATTGTGGAGTTTTGAAGAGGAAAAAAAAGGAACAAAAAATCAATGTTGGAGTTTTGAAGAGGTAAAAAAAAAAAAAAGTTGGAGTTTTGAAGAGGTAAAAAAAAAAAAAAGTTGGAGTTTTGAAGAGGAAAAAAAAATAAAAAAAATTTAGGAGTTTTGAAGAGGTAAAAAAAAAAAAAAAAAAAATTTGGGAGTTTTGAAGAGGTAAAAAAAAATAAAAAAAATTTGGAGTTTTGAAGAGGTAAAAAAAAAAAAAAAAGTTGGAGTTTTGAAGAGGTAAAAAAAGGAACAAAAAATCAATGTTGGAGTTTTGAATAGGTAAAAAAAAAAAAAAAAAATTGTGGAGTTTTGGAGAGGTAAAAAAAAAAAAAAAAAAAATTGTGGAGTTTTGAAGAGGTAAAAAAAAATAAAAATTTAGGAGTTTTGAAGAGGTAAAAAAAAAAAAATATTGGAGTTTTGAAGAGGTAAAAAAAAAAAAAAAAAGTTGGAGTTTTGAAGAGGTAAAAAAAAAAAAAGTTGGAGTTTTGAAGAGGTAAAAAAAGAAACAATAAATCAATGTTGGAGTTTTGAAGAGGTAAAAAAAAAAAAAAAGTTGGAGTTTTGAAGAGGTAAAAAAACGAACAAAAAATCAATGTTGGAGTTTTGAAGAGGTAAAAAAAAAAAAAAATGTTGGAGTTTTGAAGAGGTAAAAAAAAAAAAAAAATTGTGGAGTTTTGAAGAGGTAAAAAAAAAAAAAAAAGTTGGAGTTTTGAAGAGGTAAAAAAAAAATAAAAAAATTTGAGTTTTGAAGAGGTAAAAAAACGAACAAAAAATCAATGTTGGAGTTTTGAAGAGGTAAAAAAAAAAAAAAATGTTGGAGTTTTGAAGAGGTAAAAAAAAAAAAAAAAAAATCATGTTGGAGTTTTAGAGAGGTAAAAAAGAAAGAATTATTTTAATGTTGGAGTTTTGAAGAGGTAAAAAAAGAAATAAATCTTTTAATTTTGGAGTTTTGAAGAGGTAAAAAAAAGTTTAAAAAAATGTTGGAGTTTTGAAGAGGTAAAAAAAAAAAAAAATGTTGGGCTTTTGAAGAGGTAAAAAAAAAAGTTGGACTTTTGAAGAGCTAAAAACAAAACGTTGGACTTTTGAAGAGATAAAAAAAAAGAAATTAATGTTGGAGTTTTGAAGAGGAAAAAAAAGAAATACATCTTTTAATGTTGGAGTTTTGAAGAGGTAAAAAAAATTAAAAAAATGTTGGAGTTCTGAAGAGGTAGAAAAGAAAGAATTCTTTTAATGTTTTAGTTTTGAAGAGGAAAAAAAAAGAAAGAAATATTTTAATGTTGGAGATTTGAAGAGGTAAAAAAAATAATAATAATAATGTTGGAGTTTTGAAGAGGTAAAAAAAGAAATAAATCTTTTAATTTTGGAGTTTTGAAGAGGTAAAAAAAAGTTTAAAAAAATGTTGGAGTTTTGAAGAGGTAAAAAAAAAAAAAATGTTGGGCTTTTGAAGAGGTAAAAAAAAAAGTTGGACTTTTGAAGAGGTAAAAACAAAATGTTGGACTTTTGAAGAGATAAAAAAAAAGAAATTAATGTTGGAGTTTTGAAGAGGTAAAAAAAGAAATACATCTTTTAATGTTGGAGTTTTGAAGAGGTAAAAAAAAATAAAAAAAATGTTGGAGTTCTGAAGAGGTAGAAAAGAAAGAATTCTTTTAATGTTTTAGTTTTGAAGAGGAAAAAAAAAGAAAGAATAATTTTAATGTTGGAGATTTGAAGAGGTAAAAAAAATAAAAAAAAATATGTTGGAGTTTTAGAGAGGTAAAAAAAAAAGTTGGACTTTTGAAGAGGTAAAAAAGAAAGAATTCTTTTAATGTTGGAGTTTTGAAGAGGTAAAAAAAGAAATAATCTTTTAATGTTGGAGTTTTGAAGAGGTAAAAAAAAAAAAAAATGTTGGGCTTTTGAAGAGGTAAAAAAAAAAGTTGGACTTTTGAAGAGGTAAAACAAAATGTTGGACTTTTGAAGAGATAAAAAAAAAGAAATTAATGTTGGAGTTTTGAAGAGGTAAAAAAAGAAATACATCTTTTAATGTTGGAGTTTTGAAGAGGTAAAAAAAATTAAAAAAAATGTTGGAGTTCTGAAGAGGTAGAAAAGAAAGAATTCTTTTAATGTTTTAGTTTTGAAGAGGAAAAAAAAAGAAAGAAATATTTTAATGTTGGAGATTTGAAGAGGTAAAACAAATAAAAAAAAATATGTTGGAGTTTTAGAGAGGTAAAAAAAAAAGTTGGAGTTTTGAAGAGGTAAAAAAGAAAGAATTATTTTAATGTTGGAGTTTTGAAGAGGTAAAAAAAGAAATAATCTTTTAATGTTGGAGTTTTGAAGAGGTAAAAAAAAAAAAAATGTTGGAGTTTTGAAGAGGTAGAAAAGAAAGAATTCTTTTCATGTTTTAGTTTTGAAGAGGTAAAAAAGAAAGAATTATTTTAATGTTGGAGTTTTGAAGAGGTAAAAAAAAAAAAAATTAATGTTGGAGTTTTGAAGAGGTAAAAAAAAAAAAAAATGTTGGAGTTTTGAAGAGGTAAAAAAAAAAATGTTGGAGTTTTGAAGAAGTAGAAAAGAAAGAATTCTTTTCATGTTTTAGTTTTGAAGAGGTAAAAAAGAAAGAATTATTTTAATGTTGGAGTTTTGAAGAGGTAAAAAAAAAAAAATTAACGTTGGAGTTTTGAAGAGGTAAAAAAAAAAATGTTGGAGTTTTGAAGAGGTAAAAAAAAAAGATTTCTTTTAATGTTGGAGTTTTGAAGAGGTAAAAAAAGAAATAAATCTTTTAATTTTGGAGTTTTGAAGAGGTAAAAAAAAGTTTTAAAAAAATGTTGGAGTTTTGAAGAGGTAAAAAAAAAAATGTTGGGCTTTTGAAGAGGTAAAAACAAAAATAATAATAACATTGGAGTTTTGAAGAGGTAAAAAAAGAAAAAAATCTTTTAATGTTGGAGTTTTGAAGAGGTAAAAAAAGAAATAAATCTTTTAATGTTGGAGTTTTGAAGAGGTAAAAAAAAAAAAATATTGGACTTTTGAAGAGGTAAAAAAAAAAGAAATTAATGTTGGAGTTTTGAAGAGGTAATAAACAAATAATTATTTTAATGTTGGAGTTTTGAAGAGGTAAAAAAAAAGAAAAAAAAGAATTTATGTTGGAGTTTTTAGAGAGGTAAAAAAGAAATAATTCTTTTAATGTTGGAGTTTTGAAGAGGTAAAAAAAAAAAATGTTGGAGTTTTGAAGAGGTAGAAAAGAAAGAATTATTTTCATGTTTTACTTTTGAAGAGGTAAAAAAGAAAGAATTATTTTAATGTTGGAGTTTTGAAGAGGTAAAAAAAAAAAAAAAAATAATGTTGGAGTTTTGAAGAGGTAAAAAAAAATGTTGGAGTTTTGAAGAGGTAAAAAAAAAATATTTCTTTTAATGTTGGAGTTTTGAAGAGGTAAAAAAAGAAATAAATCTTTTAATTTTGGAGTTTTGAAGAGGTAAAAAAAAGTTTAAATAAATGTTGGAGTTTTGAAGAGGTAAAAAAAAAAATGTTGGGCTTTTGAAGAGGTAAAAAAAAAAAAAAATGTTGGAGTTTTGAAGAGGTAAAAAAAAAAATGTTGGAGTTTTGAAGAGGTAGAAAAGAAAGAATTCTTTTCATGTTTTAGTTTTGAAGAGGTAAAAAAGAAAGAATTATTTTAATGTTGGAGTTTTGAAGAGGTAAAAAAAAAAAAATTAATGTTGGAGTTTTGAAGAGGTAAAAAAAAAAATGTTGGAGTTTTGAAGAGGTAAAAAAAAAGAAATTAATGTTGGAGTTTTGAAGAGGTAAAAAAAAAAAATGTTGGGCTTTTGAAGAGGTAAAAACAAAAATAATAATAACATTGGAGTTTTGAAGAGGTAAAAAAAGAAATAAATCTTTTAATGTTGGAGTTTTGAAGAGGTAAAAAATATATATATTGGACTTTTGAAGAGGTAAAAAAAAGAAATAAATCTTTTAATGTTGGAGTTTTGAAGAGGTAAAAAAAAAATGTTGGAGTTTTGAAGAGGTAAAAAAAAAGAAATTAATGTTGGAGTTTTGAAGAGGTAATAAACAAAGAATTATTTTAATGTTGGAGTTTTGAAGAGGTAAAAAAAAGAAAAAAAAGAATTTATGTTGGAGTTTTTAGAGAGGTAAAAAAGAAATAATTCTTTTAATGTTGGAGTTTTGAAGAGGTAAAAAAAAAAAAAATGTTGGAGTTTTGAAGAGGTAGAAAAGAAAGAATTCTTTTCATGTTTTAGTTTTGAAGAGGTAAAAAAGAAAGAATTATTTTAATGTTGGAGTTTTGAAGAGGTAAAAAAAAAATATTTCTTTTAATGTTGGAGTTTTGAAGAGGTAAAAAAAGAAATAAATCTTTTAATTTTGGAGTTTTGAAGAGGTAAAAAAAAGTTTTAAAAAAATGTTGTAGTTTTGAAGAGGTAAAAAAAAAAATGTTGGGCTTTTGAAGAGGTAAAAACAAAAATAATAATAACATTGGAGTTTTGAAGAGGTAGAAAAGAAAGAATTCTTTTCATGTTTTAGTTTTGAAGAGGTAAAAAAGAAAGAATTATTTTAATGTTGGAGTTTTGAAGAGGTAAAAAAAAAAAAATTAATGTTGGAGTTTTGAAGAGGTAAAAAAAAAAATGTTGGAGTTTTGAAGAGGTAAAAAAAAAGAAATTAATGTTGGAGTTTTGAAGAGGTAAAAAAAAAATATTTCTTTTAATGTTGGAGTTTTGAAGAGGTAAAAAAAGAAATAAATCTTTTAATTTTGGAGTTTTGAAGAGGTAAAAAAAAGTTTTAAAAAAATGTTGGAGTTTTGAAGAGGTAAAAAAAAAAATGTTGGGCTTTTGAAGAGGTAAAAACAAAAATAATAATAACATTGGAGTTTTGAAGAGGTAAAAAAAGAAATAAATCTTTTAATGATGGAGTTTTGAAGAGGTAAAAAAAAAAAATGTTGGACTTTTGAAGAGATAAAAAAAAAAGAAATTAACGTTGGCGTTTTGAAGGGGTAAAAAAAGAAATAAATCTTTTAATGTTGGAGTTTTGAAGAGGTAAAAAAAAAAAAATGTTGGACTTTTGAAGAGGTAAAAAAAAAGAAATTAATGTTGGAGTTTTGAAGAGGTAATAAACAAATAATTATTTTAATGTTGGAGTTTTGAAGAGGTAAAAAAAAAGAAAAAAAAGAATTTATGTTGGAGTTTTTAGAGAGGTAAAAAAGAAATAATTCTTTTAATGTTGGAGTTTTGAAGAGGTAAAAAAAAAAAATGTTGGAGTTTTGAAGAGGTAGAAAAGAAAGAATTCTTTTCATGTTTTAGTTTTGAAGAGGTAAAAAAGAAAGAATTATTTTAATGTTGGAGTTTTGAAGAGGTAAAAAAAAAAAAAAAATTTATGTTGGAGTTTTGAAGAGGTAAAAAAAAAAATGTTGGAGTTTTGAAGAGGTAAAAAAAAAATATTTCTTTTAATGTTGGAGTTTTGAAGAGGTAAAAAAAGAAATAAATCTTTTAATTTTGGAGTTTTGAAGAGGTAAAAAAAAGTTTTAAAAAAATGTTGGAGTTTTGAAGAGGTAAAAAAAAAATGTTGGGCTTTTGAAGAGGTAAAAACAAAAATAATAATAACATTGGAGTTTTGAAGAGGTAAAAAAGAAATAATTATTTTAATGTTGGAGTTTTGAAGAGGTAAAAAAAAAAAATAATAATGTTGGAGTTTTGAAGAGGTAAAAAAAAAAAAAATGTTGGAGTTTTGAAGAGGTAAAAAAAAAAATGTTGGAGTTTTGAAGAGGTAGAAAAGAAAGAATTCTTTTCATGTTTTAGTTTTGAAGAGGTAAAAAAGAAAGAATTATTTTAATGTTGGAGTTTTGAAGAGGTAAAAAAAAAAAAATTAATGTTGGAGTTTTGAAGAGGTAAAAAAAAAAATGTTGGAGTTTTGAAGAGGTAAAAAAAAAGAAATTAATGTTGGAGTTTTGAAGAGGTAAAAAAAAAAGATTTCTTTTAATGTTGGAGTTTTGAAGAGGTAAAAAAAGAAATAAATCTTTTAATTTTGGAGTTTTGAAGAGGTAAAAAAAAGTTTTAAAAAAATGTTGGGCTTTTGAAGAGGTAAAAACAAAAATAATAATAACATTGGAGTTTTGAAGAGGTAAAAAAAGAAATAAATCTTTTAATGTTGGAGTTTTGAAGAGGTAAAAAAAATCTATATTGGACTTTTGAAGAGATAAAAAAAAAAGAAATTAACGTTGGAGTTTTGAAGAGGTAAAAAAAAAAAAATGTTGGACTTTTGAAGAGGTAAAAAAAAAAGAAATTAATGTTGGAGTTTTGAAGAGGTAATAAACAAAGAATTATTTTAATGTTGGAGTTTTGAAGAGGTAAAAAAAAGAAAAAAAAGAATTTATGTTGGAGTTTTTAGAGAGGTAAAAAAGAAATAATTCTTTTAATGTTGGAGTTTTGAAGAGGTAAAAAAAAAAAAAATGTTGGAGTTTTGAAGAGGTAGAAAAGAAAGAATTCTTTTCATGTTTTAGTTTTGAAGAGGTAAAAAAGAAAGAATTATTTAAATGTTGGAGTTTTGAAGAGGTAAAAAAAAAAATAATAATAATGTTGGAGTTTTGAAGAGGTAAAAAAAAAATATTTCTTTTAATGTTGGAGTTTTGAAGAGGTAAAAAAAAAATGTTGGGCTTTTGAAGAGGTAAAAACAAAAATAATAATAACATTGGAGTTTTGAAGAGGTAAAAAAAGAAATAAATCTTTTAATGTTGGAGTTTTGAAGAGGTAAAAAAAAAAATGTTGGACTTTTGAAGAGATAAAAAAAAAAGAAATTAACGTTGGCCTTTGAAGAGGTAAAAAAAGAAATAAATCTTTTAATGTTGGAGTTTTGAAGAGGTAAAAAAAAAAAAATGTTGGACTTTTGAAGAGGTAAAAAAAAAAAGAAATTAATGATGGAGTTTTGAAGAGGTAAAAAAAAAAATGTTGGAGTTTTGAAGAGGTAAAAAAAAAAGATTTCTTTTAATGTTGGAGTTTTGAAGAGGTAAAAAAAGAAATAAATCTTTTAATTTTGGAGTTTTGAAGAGGTAAAAAAAAGTTTTAAAAAAATGTTGGAGTTTTGAAGAGGTAAAAAAAAAAATGTTGGGCTTTTGAAGAGGTAAAAACAAAAATAATAATAACATTGGAGTTTTGAAGAGGTAAAAAAAGAAATAAATCTTTTAATGTTGGAGTTTTGAAGAGGTAAAAAAAGAAATAAATCTTTTAATGTTGGAGTTTTGAAGAGGTAAAAAAAAAAATGTTGGACTTTTGAAGAGGTAAAAAAAAAAGAAATTAATGTTGGAGTTTTGAAGAGGTAATAAACAAAGAATTATTTTAATGTTGGAGTTTTGAAGAGGTAAAAAAAAGAAAAAAAAGAATTTATGTTGGAGTTTTTAGAGAGGTAAAAAAGAAATAATTCTTTTAATGTTGGAGTTTTGAAGAGGTAAAAAAAAAAAAAAATGTTGGAGTTTTGAAGAGGTAGAAAAGAAAGAATTCTTTTCATGTTTTAGTTTTGAAGAGGTAAAAAAAAAAATAATTAATGTTGGAGTTTTGAAGAGGTAAAAAAAAAAAAAAATGTTGGAGTTTTGAAGAGGTAAAAAAAAAAATGTTGGAGTTTTGAAGAGGTAAAAAAAATATATTTCTTTTAATGTTGGAGTTTTGAAGAGGTAAAAAAAAAAAATGTTGGGCTTTTGAAGAGGTAAAAACAAAAATAATAATAACATTGGAGTTTTGAAGAGGTAAAAAAAGAAATAAATCTTTTAATGTTGGAGTTTTGAAGAGGTAAAAAAAAAAAATGTTGGACTTTTGAAGAGATAAAAAAAAAAGAAATTAACGTTGGCGTTTTGAAGAGGTAAAAAAAGAAATAAATATTTTAATGTTGGAGTTTTGAAGAGGTAAAAAAAAAAAAAATGTTGGACTTTTGAAGAGGTAAAAAAAAAAAGAAATTAATGTTGGAGTTTTGAGGAGGAAATAAACAAAGAATTATTTTAATGTTGGAGTTTTGAAGAGGTAAAAAAAAGAAAAAAAAGAATTTATGTTGGAGTTTTTAGAGAGGTAAAAAAGAAATAATTATTTTAATGTTGGAGTTTTGAAGAGGTAAAAAAAAAAAAAAAATGTTGGAGTTTTGAAGAGGTAAAAAAGAAAGAATTATTTTAATGTTAAACTTTTGAAGAGGTAAAAAAAAAAAAAATTAATGTTGGACTTTTGAAGAGGTAAAAAAGAAAGAATTCTTTTAATGTTGGAGTTTTGAAGAGGTAAAAAAAGAAATAAATCTTTTAATGTTGGAGTTTTGAAGAGGTAAAAAAAAGAAATAAATCTTTTAATGTTGGAGTTTTGAAGAGGTAAAAAAAAAAGAAATTAATGTTGGAGTTTTGAAGAGGTAAAAAAAGAAATACATCTTTTAATGTTGGAGTTTTGAAGAGGTAAAAAAAATTAAAAATGTTGGAGTTTTGAAGAGGTAAAAAAGAAAGAATTATTTTAATGTTAAACTTTTTAAGAGGTGAAAAAAAAAAAAATTAATGTTGGACTTTTGAAGAGGTAAAAAAGATAGAATTCTTTTAATGTTGGAGTTTTGAAGAGGTAAAAAAATAAATAAATCGTTTAATGTTGGAGTTTTGAAGAGGTAAAAAAAGAAATAAATCTTTTAATGTTGGAGTTTTGAAGAGGTAAAAAAAAAGAAATTAATGTTGGAGTTTTGAAGAGGTAAAAAAAGAAATACATCTTTTATTGTTGGAGTTTTGAAGAGGTAAAAAAAAAATAAAAAAAAATAATGTTGAAACTCCAACATAATTTTTTTTTAGAGAAGTAAAAAAGAAAGAATTATTTTAATGTTGGAGTTTTGAAGAGGTAAAAAAAAAAAATGTTGCAGTTTTGAAGAGGTAAAAAAAAAAATGTTGGAGTTTTGAAGAGGTAAAAAAAAAAGAAATTAATGTTGGAGTTTTGAAGAGGTAAAAAAGAAAGATTTATTTTAATGTTGGAGTTTTGAAGAGGTAAAAAAAGAAATAAATCTTTTAATTTTTGAGTTTTGAAGAGGTAAAAAAAAGTTTTAAAAAAATGTTGGAGTTTTGAAGAGGTAAAAAAAAAAAAATGTTGGGCTTTTGAAGAGGTAAAAACAAAAATAATAATAACATTGGAGTTTTGAAGAGGTAAAAAAAGAAATAAATCTTTTAATGTTGGAGTTTTGAAGAGGTAAAAAAAAAAAATGTTGGACTTTTGAAGAGATAAAAAAAAAAGAAATTAACGTTGGAGTTTTGAAGAGGTAAAAAAAGAAATACATCTTTTAATGTTGGAGTTTTGAAGAGGTAAAAAAAAAAAAATGTTGGACTTTTGAAGAGCTAAAAAAAAAAGAAATTAATGTTGGAGTTTTGAAGAGGTAATAAACAAAGAATTATTTTAATGTTGGAGTTTTGAAGAGGTAAAAAAGAAAGAATTATTTTAATGTTGGAGTTTTGAAGAGGGAAAAAAAATGTTGGAGTTTTGAAGAGGTAGAAAAGAAAGAATTCTTTTCATGTTTTAGTTTTGAAGAGGTAAAAAAGAAAGAATTATTTTAATGTTGGAGTTTTGAAGAGGTAAAAAAAAAAAAATTAATGTTGGAGTTTTGAAGAGGTAAAAAAAAAATGTTGGAGTTTTGAAGAGGTAAAAAAAAAGAAATTAATGTTGGAGTTTTGAAGAGGTAAAAAAAAAATATTTCTTTTAATGTTGGAGTTTTGAAGAGGTAAAAAAAGAAATAAATCTTTTAATTTTGGAGTTTTGAAGAGGTAAAAAAAAGTTTTAAAAAAATGTTGGAGTTTTGAAGAGGTAAAAAAAAAAATGTTGGGCTTTTGAAGAGGTAAAAACAAAAATAATAATAACATTGGAGTTTTGAAGAGGTAAAAAAAGAAAAAAATCTTTTAATGATGGAGTTTTGAAGAGGTAAAAAAAAAAAAATGTTGGACTTTTGAAGAGGTAAAAAAAAAGAAATTAATGTTGGAGTTTTGAAGAGGTAATAAACAAATAATTATTTTAATGTTGGAGTTTTGAAGAGGTAAAAAAAAAGAAAAAAAAGAATTTATGTTGGAGTTTTTAGAGAGGTAAAAAAGAAATAATTATTTTAATGTTGGAGTTTTGAAGAGGTAAAAAAAAAAAATGTTGGAGTTTTGAAGAGGTAGAAAAGAAAGAATTCTTTTCATGTTTTAGTTTTGAAGAGGTAAAAAAGAAAGAATTATTTTAATGTTGGAGTTTTGAAGAGGTAAAAAAAAAAAAAAAATTTATGTTGGAGTTTTGAAGAGGTAAAAAAAAAAATGTTGGAGTTTTGAAGAGGTAAAAAAAAAATATTTCTTTTAATGTTGGAGTTTTGAAGAGGTAAAAAAAGAAATAAATCTTTTAATTTTGGAGTTTTGAAGAGGTAAAAAAAAGTTTTAAAAAAATGTTGGAGTTTTGAAGAGGTAAAAAAAAAATGTTGGGCTTTTGAAGAGGTAAAAACAAAAATAATAATAACATTGGAGTTTTGAAGAGGTAAAAAAGAAATAATTATTTTAATGTTGGAGTTTTGAAGAGGTAAAAAAAAAAAATAATAATGTTGGAGTTTTGAAGAGGTAAAAAAAAAAAAAATGTTGGAGTTTTGAAGAGGTAAAAAAAAAAATGTTGGAGTTTTGAAGAGGTAGAAAAGAAAGAATTCTTTTCATGTTTTAGTTTTGAAGAGGTAAAAAAGAAAGAATTATTTTAATGTTGGAGTTTTGAAGAGGTAAAAAAAAAAAAATTAATGTTGGAGTTTTGAAGAGGTAAAAAAAAAAATGTTGGAGTTTTGAAGAGGTAAAAAAAAAGAAATTAATGTTGGAGTTTTGAAGAGGTAAAAAAAAAAGATTTCTTTTAATGTTGGAGTTTTGAAGAGGTAAAAAAAGAAATAAATCTTTTAATTTTGGAGTTTTGAAGAGGTAAAAAAAAGTTTTAAAAAAATGTTGGGCTTTTGAAGAGGTAAAAACAAAAATAATAATAACATAGGAGTTTTGAAGAGGAAAAAAAAGAAATAAATCTTTTAATGTTGGAGTTTTGAAGAGGTAAAAAAAATCTATATTGGACTTTTGAAGAGATAAAAAAAAAAGAAATTAACGTTGGAGTTTTGAAGAGGTAAAAAAAAAAAAATGTTGGACTTTTGAAGAGGTAAAAAAAAAAGAAATTAATGTTGGAGTTTTGAAGAGGTAATAAACAAAGAATTATTTTAATGTTGGAGTTTTGAAGAGGTAAAAAAAAGAAAAAAAAGAATTTATGTTGGAGTTTTTAGAGAGGTAAAAAAGAAATAATTATTTTAATGTTGGAGTTTTGAAGAGGTAAAAAAAAAATATTTCTTTTAATGTTGGAGTTTTGAAGAGGTAAAAAAAAAATGTTGGGCTTTTGAAGAGGTAAAAACAAAAATAATAATAACATTGGAGTTTTGAAGAGGTAAAAAAAGAAATAAATCTTTTAATGTTGGAGTTTTGAAGAGGTAAAAAAAAAAATGTTGGACTTTTGAAGAGATAAAAAAAAAAGAAATTAACGTTGGCCTTTGAAGAGGTAAAAAAAGAAATAAATCTTTTAATGTTGGAGTTTTGAAGAGGTAAAAAAAAAAAAATGTTGGACTTTTGAAGAGGTAAAAAAAAAAAGAAATTAATGATGGAGTTTTGAAGAGGTAAAAAAAAAAATGTTGGAGTTTTGAAGAGGTAAAAAAAAAGAAATTAATGTTGGAGTTTTGAAGAGGTAAAAAAAAAAGATTTCTTTTAATGTTGGAGTTTTGAAGAGGTAAAAAAAGAAATAAATCTTTTAATTTTGGAGTTTTGAAGAGGTAAAAAAAAGTTTTAAAAAAATGTTGGAGTTTTGAAGAGGTAAAAAAAAAAAATGTTGGGCTTTTGAAGAGGTAAAAACAAAAATAATAATAACATTGGAGTTTTGAAGAGGTAAAAAAAGAAATAAATCTTTTAATGTTGGAGTTTTGAAGAGGTAAAAAAAGAAATAAATCTTTTAATGTTGGAGTTTTGAAGAGGTAAAAAAAAAAATGTTGGACTTTTGAAGAGGTAAAAAAAAAAGAAATTAATGTTGGAGTTTTGAAGAGGTAATAAACAAAGAATTATTTTAATGTTGGAGTTTTGAAGAGGTAAAAAAAAGAAAAAAAAGAATTTAAGTTGGAGTTTTTAGAGAGGTAAAAAAGAAATAATTCTTTTAATGTTGGAGTTTTGAAGAGGTAAAAAAAAAAAAAAATGTTGGAGTTTTGAAGAGGTAGAAAAGAAAGAATTCTTTTCATGTTTTAGTTTTGAAGAGGTAAAAAAAAAAAAAATTAATGTTGGAGTTTTGAAGAGGTAAAAAAAAAAAAAAATGTTGGAGTTTTGAAGAGGTAAAAAAAAAAATGTTGGAGTTTTGAAGAGGTAAAAAAAATATATTTCTTTTAATGTTGGAGTTTTGAAGAGGTAAAAAAAAAAAATGTTGGGCTTTTGAAGAGGTAAAAACAAAAATAATAATAACATTGGAGTTTTGAAGAGGTAAAAAAAGAAATAAATCTTTTAATGTTGGAGTTTTGAAGAGGTAAAAAAAAAAAATGTTGGACTTTTGAAGAGATAAAAAAAAAAGAAATTAACGTTGGCGTTTTGAAGAGGTAAAAAAAGAAATAAATCTTTTAATGTTGGAGTTTTGAAGAGGTAAAAAAAAAAAAATGTTGGACTTTTGAAGAGGTAAAAAAAAAAAGAAATTAATGTTGGAGTTTTGAGGAGGGAATAAACAAAGAATTATTTTAATGTTGGAGTTTTGAAGAGGTAAAAAAAAGAAAAAAAAGAATTTATGTTGGAGTTTTTAGAGAGGTAAAAAAGAAATAATTATTTTAATGTTGGAGTTTTGAAGAGGTAAAAAAAAATAAAAAATGTTGGAGTTTTGAAGAGGTAGAAAAGAAAGAATTATTTTAATGTTAAACTTTTGAAGAGTTAAAAAAAAAAAAAATTAATGTTGGACTTTTGAAGAGGTAAAAAAGAAAGAATTCTTTTAATGTTGGAGTTTTGAAGAGGTAAAAAAAGAAATAAATCTTTTAATGTTGGAGTTTTGAAGAGGTAAAAAAAAGAAATAAATCTTTTAATGTTGGAGTTTTGAAGAGGTAAAAAAAAAAGAAATTAATGTTGGAGTTTTGAAGAGGTAAAAAAAGAAATACATCTTTTAATGTTGGAGTTTTGAAGAGGTAAAAAAAAATTAAAAATGTTGGAGTTTTGAAGAGGTAAAAAAGAAAGAATTATTTTAATGTTAAACTTTTTAAGAGGTGAAAAAAAAAAAAATTAATGTTGGACTTTTGAAGAGGTAAAAAAGATAGAATTCTTTTAATGTTGGAGTTTTGAAGAGGTAAAAAAATAAATAAATCGTTTAATGTTGGAGTTTTGAAGAGGTAAAAAAAGAAATAAATCTTTTAATGTTGGAGTTTTGAAGAGGTAAAAAAAAAGAAATTAATGTTGGAGTTTTGAAGAGGTAAAAAAAGAAATACATCTTTTATTGTTGGAGTTTTGAAGAGGTAAAAAAAAAAAATAATAAAATAATGTTGAAACTCCAACATAATTTTTTTTTAGAGAAGTAAAAAAGAAAGAATTATTTTAATGTTGGAGTTTTGAAGAGGTAAAAAAAAAAAATGTTGCAGTTTTGAAGAGGTAAAAAAAAAAATGTTGGAGTTTTGAAGAGGTAAAAAAAAAAGAAATTAATGTTGGAGTTTTGAAGAGGTAAAAAAGAAAGATTTATTTTAATGTTGGAGTTTTGAAGAGGTAAAAAAAGAAATAAATCTTTTAATTTTTGAGTTTTGAAGAGGTAAAAAAAAGTTTTAAAAAAATGTTGGAGTTTTGAAGAGGTAAAAAAAAAAAAATGTTGGGCTTTTGAAGAGGTAAAAACAAAAATAATAATAACATTGGAGTTTTGAAGAGGTAAAAAAAGAAATAAATCTTTTAATGTTGGAGTTTTGAAGAGGTAAAAAAAAAAAATGTTGGACTTTTGAAGAGATAAAAAAAAAAGAAATTAACGTTGGAGTTTTGAAGAGGTAAAAAAAGAAATACATCTTTTAATGTTGGAGTTTTGAAGAGGTAAAAAAAAAAAAATGTTGGACTTTTGAAGAGCTAAAAAAAAAAGAAATTAATGTTGGAGTTTTGAAGAGGTAATAAACAAAGAATTATTTTAATGTTGGAGTTTTGAAGAGGTAAAAAAGAAAGAATTATTTTAATGTTGGAGTTTTGAAGAGGGAAAAAAAATGTTGGAGTTTTGAAGAGGTAAAAAAAAAAAAAAAAAAAATTACGTTGGAGTTTTGAAGAGGTAAAAAAGGAAAGAATTCTTTTAATGTTGGAGTTTTGAAGAGGTAAAAAAGAAATAATTATTTTAATGTTGGAGTTTTGAAGAGGTAAAAAAAAGAAATAATTATTTTACTGTTGGAGTTTTGAAGAGGTAAAAAAAAAAAAATTTGGACTCTTGAAGAGGTAAAAAAGAAATCAATCTTTTAATGTTGGACTTTTGAAGAGGTAAAAAAAAGAAACGTTGGACTTTTGAAGAGGTAAAAAAAAAAGAAATTAATGTTGGAGTTTTGAAGAGGTAAAAAAAGAAATAAATCTTTTAATGTTTTATTTTTGAAGAGGTAAAAAAGAAAGAATTATTTTAAAGTTGGAGTTTTGAAGAGGTAAAACAAATAATAAATAAAATAATGTTGGAGTTTTGAAGAGGAAAAAAAAAGAAAGAATTATTTTAATGTTGGAGATTTGAAGAGGTAAAAAATATATATATATATGTTGGAGTTTTAGAGAGGTAAAAAAAAAAGTTGGACTTTTGAAGAGGTAAAAAAGAAAGAATTCTTTTAATGTTGGACTTTTGAAGAGATAAAAAAAAAAGAAATTAATGTTGGAGTTTTGAAGAGGTAAAAAAAGAAATAAATCTTTTAATGTTGGAGTTTTGAAGAGGTAAAAAAAAGAATAATAATAATTTATGTTGAAATTTTAGAGAGGTAAAAAAGAAAGAATTATTTTAATGTTGGAGTTTTGAAGAGGTAAAAAAAGAAATAAATCTTTTAATGTTGGAGTTTTGAAGAGGTAAAAACAAAAATAATAATAACATTGGAGTTTTGAAGAGGTAAAAAAAGAAATAAATCTTTTAATGTTGGGGTTTTGAAGAAGTAAAAAAAAAAAATGTTGGACTTTTGAAGAGATAAAAAAAAAAGGATTAACGTTGGAGTTTTGAAGAGGTAAAAAAAGAAATAAATCTTTTAATGTTGGAGTTTTGAAGAGGTAAAAAAAAAAAAATGTTGGACTTTTGAAGAGGTAAAAAAAAAAAGAAATGAATGTTGGAGTTTTGAAGAGGTAATAAACAAAGAATTATTTTAATGTTGGAGTTTTGAAGAGGTAAAAAAGAAAGAATTATTTTAATGTTGGAGTTTTGAAGAGGGAAAAAAAATGTTGGAGTTTTGAAGAGGTAAAAAAAAAAAAAAAAAATTACGTTGGAGTTTTGAAGAGGTAAAAAAAGAAAGAATTATTTTAATGTTGGAGTTTTGAAGAGGTAAAAAATAAATAATTATTTTAATGTTGGAGTTTTGAAGAGGTAAAAAAAAAGAAATAATTATATTACTGTTGGAGTTTTGAAGAGGTAAAAAAAAATAATAATAATAATGTTGGAGTTTTGAAGAGGTAAAAAAAAAAAAAGTTGGACTCTTGAAGAGGTAAAAAAGAAATCAATCTTTTAATGTTGGACTTTTGAAGAGGTAAAAAAAAGAAACGTTGGACTTTTGAAGAGGTAAAAAAAAAAAAATGTTGGACTTTTGAAGAGGTAAAAAAAAAAAGAAATTAATGTTGGAGTTTTGAAGAGGTAATAAACTAAGAATTATTTTAATGTTGGTGTTTTGAAGAGGTAAAAAAAAATTTTTTTAAAATGTTGGAGTTTTGAAGAGGTAAAAAAGAAAGAATTATTTTAATGTTGGAGTTTTGAAGAGGGAAAAAAAATGTTGGAGTTTTGAAGAGGTAAAAAAAAAAAAAAAAAAAATTACGTTAGAGTTTTGAAGAGGTAAAAAAAGAAAGAATTCTTTTAATGTTGGAGTTTTGAAGAGGTAAAAAAGAAATAATTATTTTAATGTTGGAGTTTTGAAGAGGTAAAAAAAAGAAATAATTATTTTACTGTTGGAGTTTTGAAGAGGTAAAAAAAAATAATAATAATAATAATGTTGGAGTTTTGAAGAGGTAAAAAAAAAAAAAGTTGGACTCTTGAAGAGGTAAAAAAGAAATCAATCTTTTAATGTTGGAGTTTTGAAGAGGTAAAAAAAAGAAACGTTGGACTTTTGAAGAGGTAAAAAAAAAAAGTTGGACTTTTGAAGAGGTAAAAAAAAAATGTTGGACTTTTGAAGAGATAAAAAAAAAAGAAATTAATGTTGGAGTTTTGAAGAGGTAAAAAAAGAAATAAATCTTTTAATGTTTTATTTTTGAAGAGGTAAAAAAGAAAGAATTATTTTAAAGTTGGAGTTTTGAAGAGGTAAAAAATATATATATATATGTTGGAGTTTTAGAGAGGTAAAAAAAAAAGTTGGACTTTTGAAGAGGTAAAAAAGAAAGAATTCTTTTAATGTTGGACTTTTGAAGAGATAAAAAAAAAGAAATTAATGTTGGAGTTTTGAAGAGGTAAAAAAGAAATAATTATTTTAAAGTTGGAGTTTTGAAGAGGTAAAACAAATAATAAATAAAATAATGTTGGAGTTTTGAAGAGGAAAAAAAAAGAAAGAATTATTTTAATGTTGGAGATTTGAAGAGGTAAAAAATATATATATATATGTTGGAGTTTTAGAGAGGTAAAAAAAAAAAGTTGGACTTTTGAAGAGGTAAAAAAGAAAGAATTCTTTTAATGTTGGAGTTTTGAAGAGGTAAAAAAAATAATAATAATAATTTATGTTGAAATTTTAGAGAGGTAAAAAAGAAAGAATTATTTTAATGTTGGAGTTTTGAAGAGGTAAAAAAGAAATAAATCTTTTAATGTTGGAGTTTTGAAGAGGTAAAAAATAAAAAAAATGTTGGAGTTTTGAAGAGGTAAAAAAAAAAAAAATGTTGGAGTTTTGAAGAGGTAAAAAAAAAAAAAAAAAATCATGTTGGAGTTTTAGAGAGGTAAAAAAGAAATAATTATTTTAATGTTGGAGTTTTGAAGAGGTAAAAAAAATAATAATAATAATGTTGGAGTTTTGAAGAGGCAAAAAAAAAAAAAAAATCATGTTGGAGTTTAAGAGAGGTAAAAAAGAAAGAATTATTTTAATGTTGGAGTTTTGAAGAGGTAAAAAAAGAAATAAATATTTTAATTTTGGAGTTTTGAAGAGGTAAAAAAAAAAGTTGGACTTTTGAAGAGGTAAAAACAAAATGTTGGACTTTTGAAGAGATAAAAAAAAAGAAATTAATGTTGGAGTTTTGAAGAGGTAAAAAAAGAAATACATCTTTTAATGTTGGAGTTTTGAAGAGGTAAAAAAAAGTTTTAAAAAAATGTTGGAGTTTTGAAGAGGTAAAAAAAAAAAAATGTTGGGCTTTTGAAGAGGTAAAAACAAAAATAATAATAACATTGGAGTTTTGAAGAGGTAAAAAAAGAAATAAATCTTTTAATGTTGGAGTTTTGAAGAGGTAAAAAAAAAAAATGTTGGACTTTTGAAGAGATAAAAAAAAAAGAAATTAACGTTGGAGTTTTGAAGAGGTAAAAAAAGAAATACATCTTTTAATGTTGGAGTTTTGAAGAGGTAAAAAAAAAAAAATGTTGGACTTTTGAAGAGCTAAAAAAAAAAGAAATTAATGTTGGAGTTTTGAAGAGGTAATAAACAAAGAATTATTTTAATGTTGGAGTTTTGAAGAGGTAAAAAAGAAAGAATTATTTTAATGTTGGAGTTTTGAAGAGGGAAAAAAAATGTTGGAGTTTTGAAGAGGTAAAAAAAAAAAAAAAAAAAATTACGTTGGAGTTTTGAAGAGGTAAAAAAGGAAAGAATTCTTTTAATGTTGGAGTTTTGAAGAGGTAAAAAAGAAATAATTATTTTAATGTTGGAGTTTTGAAGAGGTAAAAAAAAGAAATAATTATTTTACTGTTGGAGTTTTGAAGAGGTAAAAAAAAAAAAATTTGGACTCTTGAAGAGGTAAAAAAGAAATCAATCTTTTAATGTTGGACTTTTGAAGAGGTAAAAAAAAGAAACGTTGGACTTTTGAAGAGGTAAAAAAAAAAGAAATTAATGTTGGAGTTTTGAAGAGGTAAAAAAAGAAATAAATCTTTTAATGTTTTATTTTTGAAGAGGTAAAAAAGAAAGAATTATTTTAAAGTTGGAGTTTTGAAGAGGTAAAACAAATAATAAATAAAATAATGTTGGAGTTTTGAAGAGGAAAAAAAAAGAAAGAATTATTTTAATGTTGGAGATTTGAAGAGGTAAAAAATATATATATATATGTTGGAGTTTTAGAGAGGTAAAAAAAAAAGTTGGACTTTTGAAGAGGTAAAAAAGAAAGAATTCTTTTAATGTTGGACTTTTGAAGAGATAAAAAAAAAAGAAATTAATGTTGGAGTTTTGAAGAGGTAAAAAAAGAAATAAATCTTTTAATGTTGGAGTTTTGAAGAGGTAAAAAAAAGAATAATAATAATTTATGTTGAAATTTTAGAGAGGTAAAAAAGAAAGAATTATTTTAATGTTGGAGTTTTGAAGAGGTAAAAAAAGAAATAAATCTTTTAATGTTGGAGTTTTGAAGAGGTAAAAACAAAAATAATAATAACATTGGAGTTTTGAAGAGGTAAAAAAAGAAATAAATCTTTTAATGTTGGGGTTTTGAAGAAGTAAAAAAAAAAAATGTTGGACTTTTGAAGAGATAAAAAAAAAAGGATTAACGTTGGAGTTTTGAAGAGGTAAAAAAAGAAATAAATCTTTTAATGTTGGAGTTTTGAAGAGGTAAAAAAAAAAAAATGTTGGACTTTTGAAGAGGTAAAAAAAAAAAGAAATGAATGTTGGAGTTTTGAAGAGGTAATAAACAAAGAATTATTTTAATGTTGGAGTTTTGAAGAGGTAAAAAAGAAAGAATTATTTTAATGTTGGAGTTTTGAAGAGGGAAAAAAAATGTTGGAGTTTTGAAGAGGTAAAAAAAAAAAAAAAAAATTACGTTGGAGTTTTGAAGAGGTAAAAAAAGAAAGAATTATTTTAATGTTGGAGTTTTGAAGAGGTAAAAAATAAATAATTATTTTAATGTTGGAGTTTTGAAGAGGTAAAAAAAAAGAAATAATTATATTACTGTTGGAGTTTTGAAGAGGTAAAAAAAAATAATAATAATAATGTTGGAGTTTTGAAGAGGTAAAAAAAAAAAAAGTTGGACTCTTGAAGAGGTAAAAAAGAAATCAATCTTTTAATGTTGGACTTTTGAAGAGGTAAAAAAAAGAAACGTTGGACTTTTGAAGAGGTAAAAAAAAAAAAATGTTGGACTTTTGAAGAGGTAAAAAAAAAAAGAAATTAATGTTGGAGTTTTGAAGAGGTAATAAACTAAGAATTATTTTAATGTTGGTGTTTTGAAGAGGTAAAAAAAAATTTTTTTAAAATGTTGGAGTTTTGAAGAGGTAAAAAAGAAAGAATTATTTTAATGTTGGAGTTTTGAAGAGGGAAAAAAAATGTTGGAGTTTTGAAGAGGTAAAAAAAAAAAAAAAAAAAATTACGTTAGAGTTTTGAAGAGGTAAAAAAAGAAAGAATTCTTTTAATGTTGGAGTTTTGAAGAGGTAAAAAAGAAATAATTATTTTAATGTTGGAGTTTTGAAGAGGTAAAAAAAAGAAATAATTATTTTACTGTTGGAGTTTTGAAGAGGTAAAAAAAAATAATAATAATAATAATGTTGGAGTTTTGAAGAGGTAAAAAAAAAAAAAGTTGGACTCTTGAAGAGGTAAAAAAGAAATCAATCTTTTAATGTTGGAGTTTTGAAGAGGTAAAAAAAAGAAACGTTGGACTTTTGAAGAGGTAAAAAAAAAAAGTTGGACTTTTGAAGAGGTAAAAAAAAAATGTTGGACTTTTGAAGAGATAAAAAAAAAAGAAATTAATGTTGGAGTTTTGAAGAGGTAAAAAAAGAAATAAATCTTTTAATGTTTTATTTTTGAAGAGGTAAAAAAGAAAGAATTATTTTAAAGTTGGAGTTTTGAAGAGGTAAAAAATATATATATATATGTTGGAGTTTTAGAGAGGTAAAAAAAAAAGTTGGACTTTTGAAGAGGTAAAAAAGAAAGAATTCTTTTAATGTTGGACTTTTGAAGAGATAAAAAAAAAGAAATTAATGTTGGAGTTTTGAAGAGGTAAAAAAGAAATAATTATTTTAAAGTTGGAGTTTTGAAGAGGTAAAACAAATAATAAATAAAATAATGTTGGAGTTTTGAAGAGGAAAAAAAAAGAAAGAATTATTTTAATGTTGGAGATTTGAAGAGGTAAAAAATATATATATATATGTTGGAGTTTTAGAGAGGTAAAAAAAAAAAGTTGGACTTTTGAAGAGGTAAAAAAGAAAGAATTCTTTTAATGTTGGAGTTTTGAAGAGGTAAAAAAAATAATAATAATAATTTATGTTGAAATTTTAGAGAGGTAAAAAAGAAAGAATTATTTTAATGTTGGAGTTTTGAAGAGGTAAAAAAGAAATAAATCTTTTAATGTTGGAGTTTTGAAGAGGTAAAAAATAAAAAAAATGTTGGAGTTTTGAAGAGGTAAAAAAAAAAAAAATGTTGGAGTTTTGAAGAGGTAAAAAAAAAAAAAAAAAATCATGTTGGAGTTTTAGAGAGGTAAAAAAGAAATAATTATTTTAATGTTGGAGTTTTGAAGAGGTAAAAAAAATAATAATAATAATGTTGGAGTTTTGAAGAGGCAAAAAAAAAAAAAAAATCATGTTGGAGTTTAAGAGAGGTAAAAAAGAAAGAATTATTTTAATGTTGGAGTTTTGAAGAGGTAAAAAAAGAAATAAATATTTTAATTTTGGAGTTTTGAAGAGGTAAAAAAAAAAGTTGGACTTTTGAAGAGGTAAAAACAAAATGTTGGACTTTTGAAGAGATAAAAAAAAAGAAATTAATGTTGGAGTTTTGAAGAGGTAAAAAAAGAAATACATCTTTTAATGTTGGAGTTTTGAAGAGGTAAAAAAAAAGAAATTAACGTTGGAGTTTTGAAGAGGTAAAAAAAGAAATACATCTTTTATTGTTGGAGTTTTGAAGAGGTAAAAAAAAAAAAAATGTTGGAGTTTTGAAGAGGTAGAAAAGAAAGAATTATTTTAATGTTGGAGTTTTGAAGAGGTAAAAAAAAAAAAAATTAATGTTGGAGTTTTGAAGAGGTAAAAAAAAAAAAATGTTGGAGTTTTGAAGAGGTAGAAAAGAAAGAATTCTTTTCATGTTTTAGTTTTGAAGAGGTAAAAAAGAAAGAATTATTTTAATGTTGGAGTTTTGAAGAGGTAAAAAAAAAAAAAATTAATGTTGGAGTTTTGAAGAGGTAAAAAAAAAAAAATGTTGGAGTTTTGAAGAGGTAAAAAAAAAAGAAATTAATGTTGGAGTTTTGAAGAGGTAAAAAAAAAAGATTTCTTTTAATGTTGGAGTTTTGAAGAGGTAAAAAAAGAAATAAATCTTTTAATTTTGGAGTTTTGAAGAGGTAAAAAAAAGTTTTAAAAAAATGTTGGAGTTTTGAAGAGGTAAAAAAAAAAAATTAAAAAATGTTGGAGTTTTGAAGAGGGAAAAAAAATGTTGGAGTTTTGAAGAGGGAAAAAAAAAGAAATTAATGTTGGAGTTTTGAAGAGGTAAAAAAAGAAATACATCTTTTAATGTTGGAGTTTTGAAGAGGTAAAAAAAATTTAAAAAAAATGTTGGAGTTCTGAAGAGGTAGAAAAGAAAGAATTCTTTTAATGTTTTAGTTTTGAAGAGGAAAAAAAAAGAAAGAAATATTTTAATGTTGTAGATTTGAAGAGGTAAAAAAAATAAAAAAAATTATGTTGGAGTTTTAGAGAGGTAAAAAAAAAAGTTGGACTTTTGAAGAGGTAAAAAAGAAAGAATTCTTTTAATGTTGGAGTTTTGAAGAGGTAAAAAAAAAAAAATGTTGGAGTTTTGAAGAGGTAGAAAAGAAAGAATTATTTTAATGTTGGAGTTTTGAAGAGGTAAAAAAAAAAAAAAATTAATGTTGGAGTTTTGAAGAGGTAAAAAAAAAAAAATGTTGGAGTTTTGAAGAGGTAGAAAAGAAAGAATTCTTTTCATGTTTTAGTTTTGAAGAGGTAAAAAAGAAAGAATTATTTTAATGTTGGAGTTTTGAAGAGGTAAAAAAAAAAAAAATTAATGTTGGAGTTTTGAAGAGGTAAAAAAAAAAAATGTTGGAGTTTTGAAGAGGTAAAAAAAAAAATGTTGGAGTTTTGAAGAGGTAAAAAAAAAAGAAATTAATGTTGGAGTTTTGAAGAGGTAAAAAAAAAAGATTTCTTTTAATGTTGGAGTTTTGAAGAGGTAAAAAAAGAAATAAATCTTTTAATTTTGGAGTTTTGAAGAGGTAAAAAAAAGTTTTAAAAAAATGTTGTAGTTTTGAAGAGGTAAAAAAAAAAAATTAAAAAATGTTGGAGTTTTGAAGAGGTGAAAAAGAAAGAATTATTTTAATGTTGGAGTTTTGAAGAGGGAAAAAAAATGTTGGAGTTTTGAAGAGGGAAAAAAAATGTTGGAGTTTTGAAGAGGTAAAAAAAGAAAGAATTCTTTTAATGTTGGAGTTTTGAAGAGGTAAAAAATAAATAATTATTTTAATGTTGGAGTTTTGAAGAGGTAAAAAAAAGAAATAATTATTTTACTGTTGGAGTTTTGAAGAGGTAAAAAAAAATAATAATAATAATGTTGGAGTTTTGAAGAGGTAAAAAAAAAAAAAGTTGGACTCTTGAAGAGGTAAAAAAGAAATCAATCTTTTAATGTTGGACTTTTGAAGAGGTAAAAAAAAAAAGAAATTAATGTTGGAGTTTTGAAGAGGTAAAAAAAAAAAAAAAAATGTTGGAGTTTTGAAGAGGTAAAAAAAAAAAAAAAAATCATGTTGGAGTTTTAGAGAGGTAAAAAAGAAAGAATTATTTTAATGTTGGAGTTTTGAAGAGGTAAAAAATATATATATATATATGTTGGAGTTTTAGAGAGGTAAAAAAAAAAAGTTGGACTTTTGAAGAGGTAAAAAAGAAAGAATTCTTTTAATGTTGGAGTTTTGAAGAGGTAAAAAAAATAATAATAATAATTTATGTTGAAATTTTAGAGAGGTAAAAAAGATAGAATTATTTTAATGTTGGAGTTTTGAAGAGGTAAAAAAAGAAATAAATATTTTAATGTTGGAGTTTTGAAGAGGTAAAAAAAAAAAAAATGTTGGAGTTTTGAAGAGGTAAAAAAAAAAAAATGTTGGAGTTTTGAAGAGGTAAAAAAAAAAAAAAAAATCATGTTGGAGTTTTAGAGAGGTAAAAAAGAAATAATTATTTTAATGTTGGAGTTTTGAAGAGGTAAAAAAAATAATAATAATAATATTGGAGTTTTAAAGAGGTAAAAAAAAAAAGAAATTAATGTTGGAGTTTTGAAGAGTTAAAAAAAAAAAAAAAAAATGTTGGAGTTTTGAAGAGGTAAAAAAAAAAAAAAAAATCATGTTGGAGTTTTAGAGAGGTAAAAAAGAAAGAATTATTTTAATGTTGGAGTTTTGAAGAGGTAAAAAAAGAAATAAATCTTTTAATTTTGGAGTTTTGAAGAGGTAAAAAAAAGTTTAAAAAAATGTTGGAGTTTTGAAAAGGTAAAAAAAAAAAAAAAATGTTGGGCTTTTGAAGAGGTAAAAAAAAAGTTGGACTTTTGAAGAGGTAAAAACAAAACGTTGGACTTTTGAAGAGATAAAAAAAAAGAAATTAATGTTGGAGTTTTGAAGAGGTAAAAAAAGAAATACATCTTTTAATGTTGGAGTTTTGAAGAGGTAAAAAAAATTAAAAAAAATGTTGGAGTTCTGAAGAGGTAAAAAAAGAAATAAATCTTTTAATTTTGGAGTTTTGAAGAGGTAAAAAAAAGTTTAAAAACTGTTGGAGTTTTGAAGAGGTAAAAAAAAAAGGTGGACTTTTGAAGAGGTAAAAACAAAATGTTGGACTTTTGAAGAGATAAAAAAAAAGAAATTAATGTTGGAGTTTTGAAGAGGTAAAAAAAGAAATACATATTTTAATGTTGGAGTTTTGAAGAGGTAAAAAAAATGAAAAAAAAATGTTGGAGTTCTGAAGAGGTAGAAAAGAAAGAATTCTTTTAATGTTTTAGTTTTGAAGAGGAAAAAAAGAGAAAGAAATATTTTAATGTTGGAGATTTGAATAGGTAAAAAAAATAAAAAAAATTATGTTGGAGTTTTAGAGAGGTAAAAAAAAAAGTTGGACTTTTGAAGAGGTAAAAAAGAAAGAATTCTTTTAATGTTGGAGTTTTGAAGAGGTAAAAAAAGAAATAATCTTTTAATGTTGGAGTTTTGAAGAGGTAGAAAAGAAAGAATTCTTTTCATGTTTTAGTTTTGAAGAGGTAAAAAAGAAAGAATTATTTTAATGTTGGAGTTTTGAAGAGGTAAAAAAATTTTTTAATAATGTTGGAGTTTTGAAGAGGTAAAAAAAAAAAAATGTTGGAGTTTTGAAGAGGTAAAAAAAAAAATGTTGGAGTTTTGAAGAGGTAGAAAAGAAAGAATTCTTTTCATGTTTTAGTTTTGAAGAGGTAAAAAAGAAAGAATTATTTTAATGTTGGAGTTTTGAAGAGGTAAAAAAAAAAAAAAATTAATGTTGGAGTTTTGAAGAGGTAAAAAAAAAAAAAAAATGTTGGAGTTTTGAAGAGGTAAAAAAAAAATATTTCTTTTAATGTTGGAGTTTTGAAGAGGTAAAAAAAGAAATAAATCTTTTAATTTTGGAGTTTTGAAGAGGTAAAAAAAAGTTTTAAAAAAATGTTGGAGTTTTGAAGAGGTAAAAAAAAAAATGTTGGGCTTTTGAAGAGGTAAAAACAAAAATAATAATAACATTGGAGTTTTGAAGAGGTAAAAAAAGAAATATATCTTTTAATGTTGGAGTTTTGAAGAGGTAAAAAAAAAAAATGTTGGACTTTTGAAGAGATAAAAAAAAAAGAAATTAACGGTGGCGTTTTGAAGAGGTAAAAAAAGAAATAAATCTTTTAATGTTGGAGTTTTGAAGAGGTAAAAAAAATAAAAAATGTTGGACTTTTGAAGAGGTAAAAAAGAAAGAATTATTTTAATGTTAAACTTTTGAAGAGGTAAAAAAAAAAGAATTATTTTAATGTTGGAGTTTTGAAGAGGTAAAAAAAGAAATAAATCTTTTAATGTTGGAGTTTTGAAGAGGTAAAAAAAGAAATAAATCTTTTAATGTTGGAGTTTTGAAGAGGTAAAAAAAAAAGAAATTAATGTTGGAGTTTTGAAGAGGGAAAAAAAGAAATAAATCTTTTATTGTTGGAGTTTTGAAGAGGTAAAAAAAAAAATGTTGGAGTTTTGAAGAGGTAAAAAGATAAATAAATCTTTTAATTTTGGAGTTTTGAAGAGGTAAAAAAAATTAAAAAAAATGTTCGAGTTTTGAAGAGGTAAAAAATAATAATAATAACGTTGGAGATTTTAAGAGGTAAAAAAATAAATAAATCTTTTAATGTCGGAGTTTTGAAGAGGTAAAAAAAAAAAAAAAAAATGTTGGAGTTTTGAAGAGGTAGAAAAGAAAGAATTATTTTAATGTTTTAGTTTTGAAAAGGTAAAAAAGGAAGAATTATTTTAAAGTTTGAGTTTTGAAGAGGTAAAAAAAAAAGAATTATTTTAATGTTGGAGTTTTGAAGAGGTTAAAAAAATAAAAATAAATGTTTGAGTTTTGAAGAGGTAAAAAAGAAAGAATTATTTTAATGTTGGAGTTTTGAAAAGGTTAAAAAAAAAAAAAAAATGTTGGAGTTTTGAAGAGGTAAAAAAGAAAGAATTCTTTTAATGTTTTAGTTTTGAAGAGGTAAAAAAGAAAGAATTATTTTAATGTTGGAGTTTTGAAGAGGTAAAAAAAAAAAATGAATGTTGGAGTTTTGATGAGTTAAAAAAATAAATAAATATTTTAATGTTGGAGTTTTGAAGAGGTAAACAAAATTAAAAAAAAATGTTGGAGTTTTGAAGAGGTAAACAAAAAAAAAATGTTGGAGTTTTAGAGAGGTAAAAAAGAAAGAATTATTAAAATGTTGGAGTTTTGAAGAGGTAAAAAAAAAAGGAATTAATGTTGGAGTTTTGAAGAGGTAAAAAAAAATAATAATAATAATGTGGAGTTTTGAAGAGGTAAAAAAAAGTTTTAAAAAAATGTTGGAGTTTTGAAGAGGTAAAAAAAAAAAATAGTGGGCTTTTGAAGAGGTAAAAACAAAAATAATAATAACATTGGAGTTTTGAAGAGGTAAAAAAAGAAATAAATCTTTTAATGTTGGAGTTTTGAAGAGGTAAAAAAAAAAAATGTTGGACTTTTGAAGAGATAAAAAAAAAGAAATTAATGTTGGCGTTTTGAAGAGGTAAAAAAAGAAATAAATCTTTTAATGTTGGAGTTTTGAAGAGGTAAAAAAAAAAAATGTTGGACTTTTGAAGAGGTAAAAAAAAAAAGAAATTAATGTTGGAGTTTTGAAGAGGTAATAAACAAAGAATTATTTTAATGTTGGAGTTTTGAAGAGGTAAAAAAAAGAAAAAAAAGAATTTATGTTGGAGTTTTTAGAGAGGTAAAAAAGAAATAATTATTTTAATGTTGGAGTTTTGAAGAGGTAAAAAAAAATAAAAAATGTTGGAGTTTTGAAGAGGTAAAAAAGAAAGAATTATTTTAATGTTAAACTTTTGAAGAGATAAAAAAAAAAAAAAATCAATGTTGGACTTTTGAAGAGGTAAAAAAGAAAGAATTATTTTAATGTTGGAGTTTTGAAGAGGTAAAAAAAGAAATAAATCTTTTAATGTTGGAGTTTTGAAGAGGTAAAAAAAGAAAGAATTATTTTAATGTTGGAGTTTTGAAGAGGTAAAAAAAAAAGAAATTAATGTTGGAGTTTTGAAGAGGTAAAAAAAGAAATAAATCTTTTATTGTTGGAGTTTTGAAGAGGTAAAAAAAAAAATGTTGGAGTTTTGAAGAGGTAAAAAGATAAATAAATCTTTTAATTTTGGAGTTTTGAAGAGGTAAAAAAAATTTAAAAAAATGTTCGAGTTTTGAAGAGGTAAAAAATAATAATAATAACGTTGGAGATTTGAAGAGGTAAAAAAAGAAATAAATCTTTTAATGTCGGAGTTTTGAAGAGGTAAAAAAAAAATTAAAAAAAATGTTGGAGTTTTGAAGAGGTAGAAAAGAAAGAATTATTTTAATGTTTTAGTTTTGAAAAGGTAAAAAAGGAAGAATTATTTTAAAGTTTGAGTTTTGAAGAGGTAAAAAAGAAAGAATTATTTTAATGTTGGAGTTTTGAAGAGGTTAAAAAAATAAAAAAAATTGTTTGAGTTTTGAAGAGGTAAAAAAGAAAGAATTATTTTAATGTTGGAGTTTTGAAAAGGTTAAAAAAAAAAAAAAAATGTTGGAGTTTTGAAGAGGTAAAAAAAAAAATGTTGGACTTTTGAGGAGGTAGAAAAGAAAGAATTCTTTTAATGTTTTAGTTTTGAAGAGGTAAAAAAGAAAGAATTATTTTAATGTTGGAGTTTTGAAGAGGTAAAAAAAAAAAAAATTAATGTTGGAGTTTTGATGAGTTAAAAAAATAAATAAATATTTTAATGTTGGAGTTTTGAAGAGGTAAACAAAATTTAAAAAAAATGTTGGAGTTTTGAAGAGGTAAACAAAAAAAAATGTTGGAGTTTTAGAGAGGTAAAAAAGAAAGAATTATTAAAATGTTGGAGTTTTGAAGAGGTAAAAAAAAAAGGAATTAATGTTGGAGTTTTGAAGAGGTAAAAAAAAATAATAATAATAATGTTGGAGTTTTGAAGAGGTAAAAAAAGAAATAAATCTTTTATTGTTGGAGTTTTGAAGAGGTAAAAAAAATAAAAATAAATATTATGTTGAAACTCCAACATAATTTTTTTTTTAGAGAGGTAAAAAAGAAAGAATTATTTTAATGTTGGAGTTTTGAAGAGGTAAAAAAAAAAAATGTTGGACTTTTGAAGAGGTAAAAAGATAAATAAATCTTTTAATTTTGGAGTTTGGAAGAGGTAAAAAAAATTTTAAAAAATGTTGGAGTTTTGAAGAGGTAAAAAATAATAATAATAATAACGTTGGAGATTTGAAGAGGTAAAAAAAGAAATAAATCTTTTAATGTTGGAGTTTTGAAGAGGTAAAAAAATAAATAAAAAAAATGTTGGAGTTTTGAAGAGGTAGAAAAGAAAGAATTATTTTAATGTTTTAGTTTTGAAAAGGTAAAAAAGAAAGAATTATTTTAAAGTTTGAGTTTTGAAGAGGTAAAAAAGAAAGAATTATTTTAATGTTGGAGTTTTGAAGAGGTAAAAAAAAAAAAAAAATTAATGTTGGAGTTTTGATGAGTTAAAAAAAGAAATAAATATTTTAATGTTGGAGTTTTGAAGAGGTAAACAAAATTTTAAAAAAAATGTTGGAGTTTTGAAGAGGTAAACAAAAAAAAAATGTTGGAGTTTTAGAGAGGTAAAAAAGAAAGAATTATTAAAATGTTGGAGTTTTGAAGAGGTAAAAAAATAAATAAATGAATGTTGGAGTTTTGAAGAGGTAAAAAATAATAATAATAATAATGTTGGAGTTTTGTAGAGGTAAAAAAATAAATAAATCTTTTAATGTTGGAGTTTTGAAGAGGTAAACAAAAAAAAATAAAAAATGTTGGAGTTTTGAAGAGGTAAAAAAGAAAGAATTATTTTAATGTTGGAGTTTTGAAGAGGTAAAAAAAAATAATAATAAATTAATGTTGGAGTTTTGATGAGTTAAAAAAAGAAATAAATATTTTAATGTTGGAGTTTTGAAGAGGTAAACAAAATTTAAAAAAAATGTTGGAGTTTTGAAGAGGTAAAAAAAAAAAAAATGTTGGAGTTTTGAAGAGGTAAAAAAAAAAAATGTTGGACTTTTGAAGAATTAATAAAAATTCTTAAAATAATTATTTTAATGTTTTAGCTTTGAAGAGGTAAAAAAGAAAGAATTATTTCAATGTTGGAGTTTAACGTTCCGAAGTATGGAATCGCCTATGAACAGAGCAGGTTCCTCGACCGGTGACTTGTCGAGTGGAGAAAATCTGTTCGAAACGCTAAGGGGTTGGTGGTGCTCCGTTGACAGTCACCCACCGACCCTGGTTTCCCGGCTGCTCGGGAATTGCTGGCTCCAGTGCACAACCACATAGCCTATCAGATGCAACCTGCTAGGCTATGTGGCTGTGCACTGTCTACCTGACACTGGCTAGCTAGCGGTTTAGCTTCGACAGCGCACAACGGGCTCTCTAGTTCAACGAGCTTCACCTCCAGTCTAGCTAACAGGCTACACTTTACACAACTAATGCTATCTCTAAAGGAGGCCGAAGCATAACTGAACATCTGACACACCGAGCAGGAAAGAACAGAGTGAGAGTAAAGTTTGACGAATGCGCTCACCGGGAAGTTTTTCAAACTTGTCCTCGGCCCGACAAAAAGTTAGATGAGCTCCAAAAAACAGCAAAAAGAACGAGGTAGTAAATACACTGCTTCCCCAAGCATTGCATGGAATTGTGGGAAAAAAAAGAGAAATGTTGATAAAAAAGAAGAACCACAAGGTGGCGGGATTGGACTTCAAATACATCTCAGTCTGAATACATCACTTTTAGAGAAGGTCTCACTTAAACATATCTTTTGAAAACAGCTTCGAATAAGTGTTTCTCTTGTTTATTTCAGATGCAAATTGATAACGTTTATAGCTATGTAAACCCTTTATTTGATGTTTGAAAACTGTTCAAACTATATCAATTTGCAAATTTCAGATGGAAAATTGATATAAATAGCTATATATATAAACCCTTTATCAAATAAAGTATTTGATGTTTGAAAACTGTTATTCAGAGCTCCAGCAGAATCTTAGAAAACGTCATTCTCTCAGTCTGAGAACATCAGTTTGAGACAATATTTCAGGTTAAACATAATTTTTGAAAACAGCTTAGAATAAGTGTTTCTCTTGTTTATTTCAGATGCAAATTGATATATATAGCTATATAAACCCTTTATTTGATGTTTGAAAACTGTTGTTCAGAGCTCCAGCAGAATCTTGGAAAACGTCATTCTCTCAGTCTGAGAGCATCAGTTTGAGACAATATTTAATTTTAACATAACTTTTGAAAACAGCTTCGAATAAGTGTTTCTCTTGTTTATTTCAGATGCAAATTGATATATATAGCTATATAAACCCTTTGTGCTCCAGCAGCATCTTAGAAAACGTCATTCTCTCAGTCTGAGAACATCAGTTTGAGACAATATTTCAGGTTAAACATAACTTTTGAAAATAGCTACGAATAAGTGTTTCTCCTGTTTATTTCAGAAGCAAATTGATATATATAGCTATATAAAACCTTTATTTGATGTTTGAAAACTGTTATTCAGAGCTCCAGCAGAATCTTGGAAAACGTCATTCTCTCAGTCTGAGAACATCAGTTTGAAACAATATTTCAGGTTAAACATAACTTTTGAAAACAGCTACGAATAAGTGTTTCTCTTGTTTCTTTCAGATGCAAATTGATATATATATAGCTATATTAACCCTTTATTTGATGTTTGAAAACTGTTATTCAGAGCTCCAGCAGAATCTTGGAAAACGTCATTCTCTCAGTCTGAGAACATCAGTTTGAGACAATATTCATGTTAAACATAACTTTTGAAAACAGCTTCGAATAAGTGTTTCTCTTGTTTATTTCAGATGCAAATTGATATATATAGCTATATAAGCCCTTTATTTGATGTTTGAAAACTGTTATTCAGAGCTCCAGCAGAATCTTGGAAAACGTCATTCTCTCAGTATGAGAACATCAGTTTGAGACAATATTTCAGGTTAAACATAACTTTTGAAAACAGCTTCGAATAAGTGTTTCTCTTGTTTATTTCAGATGCCAATTGATATATATAGCTATATAAACCCTTTATTTGATGTTTGAAAACTGCTATTCAGAGCTCCAGCAGAATCTTAGAAAACGTCATTCTCTCAGTCTGAGAACATCAGTTTGAGACAATATTTCAGGTTAAACATAACTTTTGAAAACAGCTTCCAATAAGTGTTTCTCTTGTTTATTTCAGATGCAAATTAATATATATAGCTATATAAACCCTTTATTTGATGTTTAAAACTGTTATTCAGAGCTCCAGCAGAATCTTTGAAAACTTCATTCTCTCAGTCTGAGAACATCAGTTTGAGGCAATATTTCAGGTTAAACATAAATTTTGAAAACAGCTTCGAATAAGTGTTTCTCTTGTTTATTTCAGATGCAAATTGATATATATAGCTATATAAACCCTTTGTGCTCCAGCAGCATCTTAGAAAACGTCATTCTCTCAGTCTGAGAACATCAGTTTGAGACAATATTTCAGGTTAAACATAACTTTTGAAAATAGCTACGAATAAGTGTTTCTCCTGTTTATTTCAGATGCAAATTGATATATATAGCTATATAAACCCTTTATTTGATGTTTGAAAACTGTTATTCAGAGCTCCAGCAGAATCTTGGAAAACGTCATTCTCTCAGTCTGAGAACATCAGTTTGAAACAATATTTCAGGTTAAACATAACTTTTGAAAACAGCTACGAATAAGTGTTTCTCTTGTTTCTTTCAGATGCAAATTGATATATATATAGCTATATTAACCCTTTATTTGATGTTTGAAAACTGTTATTCAGAGCTCCAGCAGAATCTTGGAAAACGTCATTCTCTCAGTCTGAGAACATCAGTTTGAGACAATATTCATGTTAAACATAACTTTTGAAAACAGCTTTGAATAAGTGTTTCTCTTGTTAATTTCAGATGCAAATTGATATATATAGCTATATACATAAACCCTTTATTTGATGTTTGAAAACTGTTATTCAGAGCTCCAGCAGAATCTTGGAGAACGTCATTCTCTCAGTGTGAGAACATCAGTTTGAGACAATATTTCAGGTTAAACATAACTTTTGAAAACAGCTTTGAATAAGTGTTTCTCTTGTTTATTTCAGATGCAAATTGATATATATAGCTATATTAACCCTTTATTTGATGTTTTAAAACTGTTATTCAGAGCTCCAGCAGAATCTTGGAAAACGTCATTCTCTCAGTCTGAGAACATCAGTTTGAGACAATATTCATGTTAAACATAACTTTTGAAAACAGCTTTGAATAAGTGTTTCTCTTGTTAATTTCAGATGCAAATTGATATATATAGCTATATACATAAACCCTTTATTTGATGTTTGAAAACTGTTATTCAGAGCTCCAGCAGAATCTTGGAAAACGTCATTCTCTCAGTCTGAGAACATCAGTTTGAAACAATATTTCAGGTTCAACGTAACTTTTGAAAACAGCTTTGAATAAGTGTTTCTCTTGTTTATTTCAGATGCAAATTGATATATATAGCTATATTAACCCTTTATTTGATGTTTGAAAACTGTTATTCAGAGCTCCAGCAGAATCTTGGAAAACGTCATTCTCTCAGTCTGAGAACATCAGTTTGAGACAATATTTCAGGTTAAACATAATTTTTGAAAACAGCTTCGAATAAGTGTTTCTCTTGTTTATTTCAGATGCAAATTGATATATATAGCTATATAAACCCTTTATTTGATGTTTGAAAACTGTTATTCAGAGCTCCAGCAGAATCTTAGAAAACGTCATTCTCTCAGTCTGAGAACATCAGTTTGAGACAATATTTCAGGTTAAACATAATTTTTGAAAACAGCTTCGAATAAGTGTTTCTCTTGTTTATTTCAGATGCAAATTGATATATATAGCTATATACATAAACCCTTTATTTGATGTTTAAAAACTGTTATTCAGAGCTCCAGCAGAATCTTAGAAAACGTCATTCTCTCAGTCTGAGAACATCAGTTTGAGACAATATTTAAACATAACTTTTGAAAACAGCTTCGAATAAGTGTTTCTCTTGTTTATTTCAGATGCAAATTGATATATATAGCTATTTAAACCCTTTATTTGATGTTTGAAAACTGTTATTCAGAGCTCCAGCAGAATCTTAGCCCGCGTTCACTACTTCCAAGACTGTGAAAACATTCTGAGACTCGCTCGGACTAGACAACGCAATGCTGCATCTACAAGACCGTTCTGGTGGACCTGTCAATCAAATTCAAAGGAGAAGACATGGTGGTGTTTGGTTTGTGCACCAGGTAGGGTGCTTGGGGGAATTGCATTGTGGAAAAAAAAAGAGAAATGTTGATAAAAAAGAAGAACCACAAGGTGGAGGGATTGGACTTCAAATACATCTCAGTCTGAATACATCACTTTTGTAGAAGGTCTCACTTAAATATATCTTTTGAAAACAGCTTTGAATAAGTGTTTCTCTTGTTTATTTCAGATGCAAATTGATATATATATAGCTATTTAAACCCTTTATTTGATGTTTGAAAACTGTTATTCAGAGCTACAGCAGAATCTTGGAAAACGTCATTCTCTCAGTCTGAGAACATCAGTTTGAGACAATATTCAATTTTAACATAACTTTTGAAAACAGCTTCGAATAAGTGTTTCTCTTGTTTATTTCAGATGCAAATTGATATATATAGCTATATAAACCCTTTATGTTCCAGCAGGATCTTAGAAAACGTCATTCTCTCAGTCTGAGAACATCAGTTTGAGACAATATTTCAGGTTAAACATAACTTTTGAAAATAGCTTCGAATAAGTGTTTCTCTTGTTTATTTCAGATGCAAATTGATATATATAGCTATATAAACCCTTTATTTGATGTTTGAAAACTGGTATTCAGAGCTCCAGCAGAATCTTAGAAAACGTCATTCTCTCAGTCTGAGAACATCAGTTTGAGACAATATTTCAGGTTAAACATAATTTTTGAAAACAGCTTCGAAAAAGTATTTCTCTTGTTTATTTCACATGCAAATTGATATATATAGCTATATAAACCCTTTATTTGATGTTTGAAAACTGTTATTCAGAGCTCCAGCAGAATCTTAGAAAACGTCATTCTCTCAGTCTGAGAACATCAGTTTGAGACAATATTTCAGGTTAAACATAACTTTTGAAAACAGCTTTGAATAAGTGTTTCTCTTGTTTATTTCAGATGCAAATTGATATATATAGTTATATTTGATGTTTGAAAACTGTTATTCAGAGCTCCAGCAGAATCTTGGAAAACGTCATTCTCTCAGTCTGAGAACATCAGTTTGAGACAATATTTCAGGTTAAACATAACTTTTGAAGATAGCTTCGAATAAGTGTTTCTCTTGTTTATTTCAGATGCAAATTGATATATATAGTTATATAAACCCTTTATTTGATGTTTGAAAACTGGTATTCAGAGCTCCAGCAGCATCTTAGAAAACGTCATTCTCTCAGTCTGAGAACATCAGTTTGAGACAATATTTCAGGTTAAACATAACTTTTGAAAACAGCTTTGAATAAGTGTTTCTCTTGTTTATTTCAGATGCAAATTGATATATATAGCTATTTAAACCCTTTATTTGATGTTTGAAAACTGTTATTCAGAGCTCAAGCAGAATCTTGGAAAACGTCATTCTCTCAGTCTGAGAACATTAGTTTGAGACAATATTTCAGGTTAAACATAACTTTTGAAAACAGCTTCGAATAAGTGTTTCTCTTGTTTATTTCAGATGCAAATTGATATATATAGCTATATAAACCCTTTATTTGATGTTTGAAAACTGTTATTCAGAGCTCCAGCAGAATCTTAGAAAACGTCATTCTCTCAGTCTGAGAACATCAGTTTGAGACAATATTTCAGGTTAAACATAACTTTTGAAAACAGCTTTGAATAAGTGTTTCTCTTGTTTATTTCAGATGCAAATTGGTATATATAGCTATATAAACCCTTTCTTTGATGTTTGAAAACTGTTATTCAGAGCGCCAGCAGAATCTTAGAAAACGTCATTCTCTCAGTCTGAGAACATCAGTTTGAGACAATATTTCAGGTTAAACATAACTTTTGAAAACAGCTTTGAATAAGTGTTTCTCTTGTTTATTTCAGATGCAAATTGATATATATAGCTATATCAACCCTTTATTTGATGTTTGAAAACTGTTATTCAGAGCTCCAGCAGAATCTTAGAAAACGTCATTCTCTCAGTCTGAGAATCAGTTTGAGACAATATTTCAGGTTAAACATAACTTTTGAAAACAGTTTTGAATAAGTTTTTCTCTTGTTTATTTCAGATGCAAATTGATATATATAGCTATATAAACCCTTTATTTGATGTTTAAAACTGTTATTCAGAGCTCCAGCAGAATCTTGGAAAACTTCATTCTCTCAGTCTGAGAACATCAGTTTGAGACAATATTTCAGGTTAAACATAACTTTTGAAAACAGCTTCGAATAAGTGTTTCTCTTGTTTATTTTAGATGCAAATTGATATATATATATAGCTATATAAACCCTTTATTTGATGTTAGAAAACTGTTATTCAGAGCTCCAGCAGAATCTTAGAAAACGTCATTCTCTGAGTCTGAGAACATCAGTTTGAGACAATATTTCAGGTTAAACATAACTTTTGAAAACAGCTTCGAATAAGTGTTTCTCTTGTTTATTTCAGATGCAAATTGATATATATATAGCTATACAAACCCTTTATTTGATGTTTGAAACTGTTATTCAGAGCTCCAGCAGAATCTTGGAAAACTTCATTCTCTCAGTCTGAGAACATCAGTTTGAGACAATATTTCAGGTTAAACATAACTTTTGAAAACAGCTTCGAATAAGTGTTTCTCTTGTTTATTTCAGATGCAAATTGATATATATAGCTATTTAAACCCTTTATTTGATGTTTGAAAACTGTTATTCAGAGCTCCAGCAGAATCTTGGAAAACTTCATTCTCTCAGTCTGAGAACATTAGTTTGAGACAATATTTCAGGTTAAACATAACTTTTGAAAACAGCTTCGAATAAGTGTTTCTCTTGTTTATTTCAGATGCAAATTGATATATATAGCTATATAAACCCTTTATTTGATGTTTGAAAACTGTTATTCAGAGCTCCAGCAGAATCTTAGAAAACGTCATTCTCTCAGTCTGAGAACATCAGTTTGAGACAATATTTCAGGTTAAACATAACTTTTGAAAACAGCTTTGAATAAGTGTTTCTCTTGTTTATTTCAGATGCAAATTGATATATATAGCTATATAAACCCTTTCTTTGATGTTTGAAAACTGTTATTCAGAGCGCCAGCAGAATCTTAGAAAACGTCATTCTCTCAGTCTGAGAACATCAGTTTGAGACAATATTTCAGGTTAAACATAACTTTTGAAAACAGCTTTGAATAAGTGTTTCTCTTGTTTATTTCAGATGCAAATTGATATATATAGCTATATCAACCCTTTATTTGATGTTTAAAACTGTTATTCAGAGCTCCAGCAGAATCTTGGAAAACTTCATTCTCTCAGTCTGAGAACATCAGTTTGAGACAATATTTCAGGTTAAACATAACTTTTGAAAACAGCTTGGAATAAGTGTTTCTCTTGTTTATTTCAGATGCAAATTGATATATATATATATAGCTATATAAACCCTTTATTTGATGTTAGAAAACTGTTATTCAGAGCTCCAGCAGAATCTTAGAAAACGTCATTCTCTGAGTCTGAGAACATCAGTTTGAGACAATATTTCAGGTTAAACATAACTTTTGAAAACAGCTTCGAATAAGTGTTTCTCTTGTTTATTTCAGATGCAAATTGATATATATATAGCTATACAAACCCTTTATTTGATGTTTGAAACTGTTATTCAGAGCTCCAGCAGAATCTTGGAAAACTTCCTTCTCTCAGTCTGAGAACATCAGTTTTAGACAATATTTCAGGTTAAACATAACTTTTGAAAACAGCTTCGAATAAGTGTTTCTCTTGTTTATTTCAGATGCAAATTGATATATATAGCTATATAAACCCTTTATTTGATGTTTGAAAACTGCTATTCAGAGCTCCAGCAGAATCTTAGAAAACGTCATTCTCTCAGTCTGAGAACATCAGTTTGAGACAATATTTCAGGTTAAACATAACTTTTGAAAACAGCTTTGAATAAGTGTTTCTCTTGTTTATTTCAGATGCAAATTGATACATATAGCTATACAAACCCTTTATTTGATGTCTGAAAACTGTTGTTCAGAGCTCCAGCAGAATCTTAGAAAACGTCATTCTCTCAGTGTGAGAACATCAGTTTGAGACAATAATTCAGGTTAAACATAACTTTTGAAAACAGCTTTGAATAAGTGTTTCTCTTGTTTATTTCAGATGCAAATTGATATATATGGCTATATAAACCCTTTATTTGATGTTTGAAAACTGGTATTCAGAGCTCCAGCAGAATCTTAGAAAACGTCATTCTCTCAGTCTGAGAATCAAGCTTTTCTATTCTAATCAGTTTGAGACAATAATTCAGGTTAAACATAACTTTTGAAAACAGCTTTGAATAAGTGTTTCTCTTGTTTATTTCAGATGCAAATTGATATATATGGCTATATAAACCCATTATTTGATGTTTGAAAACTGGTATTCAGAGCTCCAGCAGAATCTTAGAAAATGTCATTCTCTCAGTCTGAGAACATCAGTTTGAGACAATATTTCAGGTTAAACATAACTTTTGAAAACAGCTTCGAATAAGTGTTTCTCGTGTTTATTTCAGATGCAAATTGATATATATGGCTATACAAACCCTTTCTTTGATGTTTGAAAACTGTTATTCAGAGCTCCAGCAGAATCTTAGAAAACGTCATTCTCTCAGTGTGAGAACATCAATTTGAGACAATATTTCAGGTTAAACATAACTTTTGAAAACAGCTTCGAATAAGTGTTTCTATTGTTTATTTCAGATGCAAATTGATATATATAGCTATATAAACCCTTTATTTGATGTTTGAAAACTGTTATTCAGAGCTCCAGCAGCATCTTAACCCGTGTTCACTACTTCCAAGACTGTGAAAACATTCTGAGACTCGCTCGGACTAGACAACGTATCAGTGTGGACGGAGTCAGTATCTCAGTGTTTCCTGACTACCCGACAAGTGTTACCAAAGCACGCGCAGCGTTCAATGACGTCAAGAATGGGTTTCGTGGAGTGGACGGGGTTCGGTTCGGATTTGCTTATCCTGCCCGCTTCAGAGTAACGTACAAGAATGTGGACAAATCCTTCTACTCCGCTGCAGAGGCGCGCGACTATGTCAACAAAAACATCAGTGGAGACAAGTGACGCCACGGTTAACGTTCAGTCGGTGTGTGCATTTGCACGAACAATGTCGGACTCCGTAGTGTTCTCTGGACCCCTTCCCAACATGGCCAATGATGATATGTTTTCTCGCTATTCATCATTTAATCGCTGGTTGTTGGAGTGGTGCCCCGCAAATGAGGTTGGCTTTGTTAACAACTGGAAAACCTTCTGGGAAAAACCTGGTCTGCTTAGCAGAGACTGCATCCATCCCACGTTGGAAGGAGCATCTCTCTTGTCTAGCAGTGTTGAGAGTTTTAGTGTAACGTGACAACTCAGAGCACAGATCAGAAGGCAGAACTGCGGTCTTCCACACTCTTCTGCCCTTCTCCTACAACAGCCACCCGCCTTTAACCGCATAGAGAGGGTGAATCTGACCCGCTTAATAAAACCAAGTAAAATTGTCAGTAGAAGAGATATTAAAGAAAATGTAATTCAAATAAATCTAAATCAAATAAATACTACCATTGTAGAGGACAGGAGAATTAAGTGTGGATTGTTGAATATCCGATCCCTGTCCTCAAAAGCTGCACTAATTAATGAACTTATATCAGATAAAACCATTGACTTATTCTGCTTAACCTCTGCTTACTGCCTACGTATCTTTAAATGAATCAACACCACCCAGCCACACTAACTTTAATGCCCCTCGACGCTCTGGTCGAGGAGGTGGAGTCGCAGCCATCATCAACTCATGTCTGTCAACCTTTACTAGACCACAATGTGATTTCAACTCTTTTGAAAGTATTATACTTAGCATATCTAATACAACCTTGAGATCAGGTCAGTCACTTCTCTTTGTTGGAGTCTATCGTCCGCCTGGACCTTATTCTGAATTCTTGTCTGAGTTCCCTGAGTTCTTGACCAGCCTGATGCTTAAATCAGATAAAGTGATTATTGTTGGTGACTTTAACATCCATGTTGATATGGTCCATGATAGCTTAGCTAACAGGTTTAACTCTATCCTGGAGTCATTTGGTTTCTCTCAATATGTACATGAACCGACTCACTGTTTTAAGCACACATTAGATCTTGTCCTAGCATACGGACTTGAAATTAAAAATGTTATTGTCTCTCCTCAGAATTCAGTTCTTTCTGACCATCAATTAATAACCTTTAACTTCATTTTAAATGACTCAAGTCGACAGAGCAGGAGCACTCTCAAAAGATGTCTGTCTGAAAGTGCCGTTACCAAGTTTATGGAAATAATTCCCTCAGTGCTTAGTAAAATGCCTAGCCTCAGTGTGTCAAGAAACTCTACCCATAGTCACCCCGACATTGATAACTTTGTGGGAAGTTTTACAGACTCGTTGCATAATACGCTTGACTTAATCGCACCACTAACTCAAAAGACTGTTAACAGAAGTAGTCTTGCTCCCTGGTATACTCAGGAAACACGTAAATTAAAACAGGATTCTAGACGACTAGAGAAGAAATGGCGTTCATCAAAACATAATGAATTCTACCAGGACTGGCAGGATAAGTTAAAAATATACAAGGCATCTCTTCGGAAAGCCAGAGCCAGCTACTACTCATCACTTATAGAAGCAAATAAGAATAACCCCAAGTTCTTATTCAGCACTGTAGCCAGGCTGACACGGAGCCATCAGTCCATTGAGCAGTCCATCCCTTCTCATCTTAGTAGCAGTGATTTCATGAACTTTTTTAATGAAAAAATTGTAACTATCAGAAGAAAGATTCAAGACCTCCTAGATTCTTCTAATACAACCAGTGCAGCCTCACCGGACACAGACACTATGACTGATACATATTTTGACTCCTTTCTATCAGTGAGTCCTCGACAGCTGTCCCAGGTTGTTTCCTCCTCAAAGGCCACAACATGTCTTCTCGATCCAATTCCCACATGGCTACTTAAAGAACTGTTCCCATTACTTAGCACTTTCATACTTGACATTATTAACTTGTCAATAACATCAGGCTATGTGCCTCAGATTTTTCAAAGTTGCAGTATTTAAACCTCTGCTTAAAAAACCCACTCTTGATCCAGAGGTCCTCACTAACTATAGGCCTAGGAGAAAGTGGTAACAAGTCAGCTCTGTGATTATCTCCAGGACAATGATCAATTTGAGGTGTTTCAGTCTGGTTTTGGGAACACCACAGCACAGAGACCGCCCTGGTAAAATTAAGTAACGACCTACTGATGGCCTCTGATCAGGGCCATGTTTCAGTTCTTGTTCTTCTAGATCTCAGGGCTGCATTTGATACTGTCGACCACCAAATCCTTCTACAGAGGCTAGAAAACCATATAGGCAATCGTGGAACTGCTCTTAACTGGTTTAAATCTTACCTGTCGGATAGAACGCACTATGTACATGTCAACCACCTCTCATCGACACACACTAAGGTCAGCTATGGTGTCCCACAAGGTTCTGTTCTTGGTCCAATACTATTCACAATCTATATGCTCCCACTAGGGGACTTGATTAGAAGACACTCTATAAACTTTCACTGTTATGCTGATGACACCCAACTTTACTTGTCCATGAAGCCAGATGAAAGAAATCAGCCAACACAACTACAGTCCTGTATTACAGATATCAAGTCCTGGATGACCAAAAACTTCCTCCTACTGAACTCGGAAAAGACTGAGGTTTTACTAGTTGGTCCGCAACATCTCAGACAATCGTTAACTAATGATCTAGCTTTACAAAATGGACTTGCTCCTGCTACTAGCACCACTGTAAAGAATCTGGGTGTATGCTTTGACGAGGACTTATCATTTAACTCACACATAAAACAAATCTCACGGACTGCTTACTTCCACCTTCGTAACATTTAAAAAATCAGGCACTTCCTTCCTTTAGATGCTGCTGAGAAGCTCATCCATGCTTTTGTAACCTCCAGGCTGGACTATTGTAACTCTCTTCTCTCAGGATGTTCTAAAAAGTCTCTCAGAACTCTTCAGCTCATTCAGAACTCTGCAGCTCGTGTCCTGACTAAGACTAAGAGGCGCGAACACATTTCCCCTGTACTGTCTTCCCTACATTGGCTTCCTGTAGAACTTAGAATACAATTTAAAATCCTTCTCCTAACCTATAAGGATAATAATTTATTAACCCTTTAATTGCCAAAAACAGTCGTTTTAACGACTACTTGTCCGGATATTATGCTCATATCACTTAAGATATGTCTCAAGCATCTCGGATCTATGATCGTGATGCTCTTCTCAACATCAGAGAGTCGATGCAGGACTTCACTCGCGACAGTTACCAACGTCCGGTGAACGTGTTTCCGGCTCCGCTTCTCATCGACTCGGACTCTGTGGAATATCGTTTGATCTCTCGAGTACCGGGCGATTTCCACAAGGGATCGAGTCGGGCTGGAGTATAGGTCAGGATGAGACGTGCAGTTGCGATCGCTCGGAACAACTCTGACGTCATCGAACGTCATCGATGTTTGATCGACATTCCTCTCACTGTGTGTGACGACACATCAGCGCTGCCGTCTGTCCAGACCTCAACGAAAGGTGGTAAGATTTTTTCATTTCCTCTCTTTAATTCGACTTTTACAACCGAGTTGAACTTCAGTGACAGCTGGTACCCACGTGACCGCTGTTCGCTTCAAAAGATCCCGCTCTGCGCGCCTGTCAGTGACGCGGCGTCGTCAGTGACGTCATCGGTGCTGAATGTGGGACTTCTTAATGTTCGCTCCATTACTAATAAATCCTTTATTCTTAATGATCTTTTCACAAGAGTTAATTTGGATTTATTATGTCTTTCTGAGACTTGGCAGAGAGAGGAAGAGTTTATTCATCTGAACGAACTCTGTCCAGTAGGGAGCGCTGTCCTGGGGAAGCCTCGCCTCTCTGGTCGTGGAGGAGGTCTTGCTACTGTTTTTAGGGAGAGTTGTTCTTGCAAAGTGATTCAGACACAGGAATTCACTTCTTTTGAGTCTCAGAATATCTTGGTTGGTTCTACAAGACCTTTCTATTGTGTGTCAATCTACCGTCCGCCTGGTCCTGCGGCGGTGTTCTTGAAAGACTTTAGTGACTTCTTATCTTCTATTATTCAGATGGAATCTGTTCTTATTCTTGGAGACTTTAATCTTCATGTTGAAGACGTCACATCTTGTTCTGCTAAAGAACTTTTAACTTTAACTGAAGCCTTTAATTTTGAGCAACATGTTTCTGAACCCACTCATCAAAAAGGCCACATTTTAGACTTAGTTTTTACTCTTGGCCTGAACATTTCTAATGTATCTGTACATGATGTCCATCTGAGTGATCATTCTCTTGTCTTGTTTAACCTGGACTTCATCCCTGAACCTAAGCCTTTGAAAGTTAGGTCTCAGAGGCTTGTCATCTCAGCCGATACTGCAGACAGTTTTTCTTCTATGTTTGACCGTCTTTCCTTTGATGACTGTCCAGATGTGGACAGTTTGATTCACTGTTACACTGATCATTGTGTTGAAATACTGGATCAAGTGGCACCTGTTAAATCGAACTTGAAAATTCAGAAAAAACGGTGCCCTTGGACAAATGAAGATCTCCTGAGTCTGAAGAGACTTTGTCGAAAGACTGAGCGTCTCTGGAAGTCTACTAAACTTGAGGTGCACAGACTTCACCTCAGGGATCTGTTGACTTCTTACAATGAGATGGTAGAAACTGCTAGATCTGATTACATCAGAAAACTGGTAGCAGCAAATAGGAAAAACCCCAAAGTTTTGTTTGACACGATTAATTCTCTCGTGTCTCCTGCTCCTCAAATCACGCCGGTCTTCTGTGAAGCTGACAGCAATGCATTGTTGAGATTTTTCATTGACAAAATTAAATTGATCAAAGAGAAAATCTCTCCCCCTTTGTTGGGAACCCCTACTGTCTCTGAGCCCATCTCCTCCTCTTGGTCATCCTTCACTGCTGTATCTTTGGGTGATATTTCAGCACTAGTGAACAAGATGAAACCCTCCTCTTGCTCAGATGACGTCCTTCCTTGTAGGCTTTTTATCAAAGTATTTGATGTAATTGGCCCCTGGGTTACCAATATGGTGAACCTCTCCCTTTCCACAGGGGTTTTTCCCAATGCATTTAAACATGCCATTGTGGAGCCTCTGCTCAAAAAACCAGGCTTAGACCCAACTGACCTCAGTAATTTCAGGCCTATTTCTAAGCTCCCTTTCTTGTCCAAGATCTTGGAGAAGGTGGTGTCCGAGCAGCTGTCTTTGTTCCTGGATCAGAGCGACATCCATGAGAAGTTTCAGTCTGGCTTCCGTAAACATCACTCTACGGAGACAGCTTTATTGAAAGTGTCCAGTGACATCATGATGTCGGCTGACTCTGGTAAATTCACTGTTCTGGTTCTCTTGGATCTGTCGTCAGCCTTTGACACAGTTGATCACCAGATCCTGCTGAGAAGACTAAGGGATGAAGTGGGACTGTCTGGGTCTGTGTTAGAATGGTTCTCATCTTACCTTTCTGGGCGCAGTTTTAGTGTATCTGCCAATCAAATGAGGTCTGAATCGGCAGATCTGTTGTGTGGAGTCCCTCAAGGTTCTGTTCTGGGTCCTTTATTGTTTTTGCTGTACTTGATTCCCCTTGGTAAAATCATTCAGAGATTTCCAGATGTTTCTTATCACATTTTTGCTGATGACATCCAGCTCTACTGCTCTTTTGACCCAACTGAGCCCCAAAGGCTGAACAGCTTAGTCAATTGTTTGCTAGAAATCAAACAATGGCTGAGTGAAAACACTTTACAGCTTAATGTGGACAACACTGAAACTCTGGTGATTGCTCCTGATGATAAGATTCCAGGGTTGAGTCAGTACTTGGGTGACTTAGGTCAGTCTGTCAAACTGAGCCTGAGAAACCTGGGTGTTGTATTTGATAAAGACATGTCTCTTGTTCAACACTGCAGAAAACTGACCAGAAACGGTTTCCTTCAACTGAGAAAAATCTCTAAACTTAGGAAACAAGAAGGAGCTGTCTCGTCTGCAGTTGATTCAGAACTCTGCAGCGAGAATTCTGACCCGCTCAAGTAGGAGAACTCACATTTCTCCGATCCTTAAAACTCTTCACTGGCTTCCAGTTTCTTTCAGGATCAACTTTAAAATTCTGGTTCTTACTTTCAGAGCTATTCATGGTCAGGCTCCTCCTTACATCACTGATCTGATCCAGCCTTACACCCCAGCTCGGTCTCTGAGGTCTGTGGATCAGAATCTACTTATGGTTCCACGCACACGGCTGAGGACCAGAGGAGAGAAATCTTTTCAGGCTGTTGCTCCTAAGCTTTGGAAAAATCTTCCTCTCTCTTTGCGCTTGATGGAGTCTACTGACTCCTTTAAGAAACATCTTAAGACGTTTCTATTTGTTCAGGCTTTTCCTTGAATTTCTCGAACTCCTGTGTTGTTCTCGGTGTTGTCTTGATCTTTGAAGTATGTACTGTTTTGAGTATTGTTTTGATTGTTAAAGCGCTTTGTGACCCTGGTCTCGAAAAGCGCTATATAAATAAATATTACTTACTTACTTACTTACTATAAAGCCTTACATGGTCTAGCACCAACATACATTAAAGATTTAATCCAAACTTACCAACCCTCAAGGACCTTACGATCCTTAAACTCTGATCTATTAGTTATACCACAAATCTCTAAATGTAGATTCGGAGCCAGGGCCTTCACTTTTCAAGCCCCTCTGCTGTGGAACAAACTACCGGCTTCAGTCCGGAGGGCAGACACCCTCTCTATGTTTAAAAACAATCTTAAAACCTTAATTTTCGATAAAGCCTATAACTAACTTAACTGTTTATCTTTAGCTGCTATAACTAACAAAACTGTTTATCTTAGCTGCTATAGGCTGAGAATGCTGGAGGAGTTTTAGACACCGAGCTCTGTATATCCTTCTTTTCTGCATTACATTCATCACCTGTGCAGTTTAAACCCACACCTTTTTATTTCTCTCCCGGAGCCCCAGGGCTCCACCTCCAGAGCTGCTGCTGATCCAGGATCTTCACCACGTCATCAGATCCCGAGTTCTCTCCAGCACCTCCATGGACTCTCCTACACTCTCCTCTTTTTTTTTTTCTCACTATAATTTCCCTCACTCCTCTCCTTATCCATCTGTCTACCCCCCCATCCTTCCTCCCAGCGGGTGAAAGCGGCAGGCCGTCAACAATGAGTCTGGTTCCGCTAGAGGTTTCTGCCTTCTAAAAGGAAGTTTTTCCTCGCCATAGCTCACTGTACAGCTCACTGTACAGTGTTTTGTTTCTTGCTCTTTGTTGAATTGCTGGGATCTATTTTTCCTTAATCAACTATAGTTTTATTTCAACTGTATAGTGTCTTGAGATAACTTTGTTATGATAAGACACTTTAAATAAATTGAATTGAATTGAATTGAATTGACGCGTGTGACGTGTGAAGACATTCCGGTGAGACAGTGATTTAACAACATTATAGCAACTGTTTAAACTTTTTCTACACTTTTAATACAAGTTAATGTTATTTTGATGTTCTCGTTTATCCTTGTTGATGCTGGTTATTCAAATACCAATCATGTGAGTCCTTCTTATTGTCATTAGATGTTTAAGATAAATAATACTATAATTGAAGTGTGCCTTAACTGTATTAAGTCAAGTTCTGTTGGGGTCAACTTTAGCTTTCCTGAGCATGTTAGTGCAGATACCTTTTACGGTAGGTAAAAAAAGGATCTCTCTTTTTTTTTTTGGAGAAGATTGGCATGTGTGTGTGGGGGGTTGTTCTCTGTTGTTCAAGGGCATTATCTGTTGTTGTTGTTGTTGTTTTTGTTTGTATCACTCTAATTATGGGGATAGGTCAAGAGGAGCTGCCATACTTATTAGAAAAGGAGTGAATCAGTGTAATAGTTGCCTGATTCAACAATGAATCAGGCAACTATTACACTGTAATAGTATTCTAGTCTATACCTTAAAAAGGAAAAGACCCGCGAGAATGTGGCTCGTACCGGCCCATAAGCTGTAGTTGATTCCTTATATGTATAGGTATGTTTTGTTTGTCTGTCATTGTCAGGCCCTGGTTGTGAAGAGGTAGGTGAGGGTCTGGATTTGTGAGACCGCGGGGAGGTTTTCTACAGGTGTGGAGGGTTGGATCTTTCTTTGTTTTTGTTTTTGTGTGTTTTTTTCTACTGTTCTTTTTTTTCGTGTTTGTGTCAAATCAATCAAAGATGTTTTAAAAACTTAATCTGAAGATTTTTTTAAATTTAAATAATCCACTGGTTGCCTCTGTTAATTCAGTATTCTTGTTAATAAAAATGTGTGTAAAATATAAACATTTACACCGGAGCACATTTACAATAGTGTGACTCATGTCAGACATGTTTAAAATTAGCAAATGTAAACTGTTAGTTTAAATTCATGTTTTCATTTGTTTTGGACTTTTTTACCCCCCATATTATTTATTTAAATTTCTCTTTTTGGGAAAAGATAGTCAAGAAGTTGTTGTGGGAGAGGGGCTTCACTCATTGCTGCATCTACAAGACCGTTCTGGTGGACCTGTCAATCAAATTCAAAGGAGAAGACATGGTGGTGTTTGGTTTGTGCACCAAGTAGGGTGCTTGGGGGAATTGCATTGTGGAAAAAAAATTGAGAAATGTTGATAAAAAAGAAGAACCACAAGGTGGCGGGATTGGACTTCAAATACATCTCAGTCTGAATACATCACTTTTAGAGAAGGTCTCACTTAAACATATCTTTTGAAAACAGCTTCGAATAAGTGTTTCTCTTGTTTATTTCAGATGCAAATTGATATATATAGCTATATAAACCCTTTATTTGATGTTTGAAAACGGTTATTCAGAGCTCCAGCAGAATCTTGGAAAACGTCATTCTCTCAGTCTTAGAACATCAGTTTGAGACAATATTTCAGGTTAAACATAACTTTTGAAAACAGCTTCGAATAAGTGTTTCTCTTGTTTATTTCAGATGAAAATTGATATATATAGCTATATAAACCCTTTATTTGATGTTTTTAAAACTGTTATTCAGAGCTCCAGCAGCATCTAGTCTGAGAACATCAGTTTGAGACAATATTTCAGGTTAAACATAACTTTTGAAAACAGCTTCGAATAAGTGTTTCTCTTGTTTATTTCAGATGCAAATTGATATATATAGCTATATAAACCCTTTATTTGATGTTTTAAAACTGTTATTCAGAGCTCCAGCAGCATCTAGTCTGAGAACATCAGTTTGAGACAATATTTCAGGTTAAACATAACTTTTGAAAACAGCTTCGAATAAGTGTTTATCTTGTTTATTTCAGATGCAAATTGATATATATAGCTATATAAACCCTTTATTTGATGTTTTAAAACTGTTATTCAGAGCTCCAGCAGAATCTTAGAAAACGTAATTCTCTCAGTCTGAGAAAATCAGTTTGAGACAATATTTCAGGTTAAACATAACTTTTGAAAACAGCTTTGAATAAGTTTTTCTCTTTTTTATTTCAGATGCAAATTGATATATATAGCTATATAAACCCTTTATTTGATGTTGAAAACTGCTATTCAGAGCTCCAGCAGAATCTTGGAAATCGACATTCTCTCAGTCTGAGAACATCAGTTTGAGACAAAATTTCAGGTTAAACATAACTTTTGAAAACAGCTTTGAATAAGTTTTTCTCTTTTTTATTTTAGATGCAAATTGATATATATAGCTATATAAACCCTTTATTTGATGTTTGAAAACTGTTATTCAGAGCTCCAGCAGAATCTTAGAAAACGTCATTCTCTCAGTCTGAGAACATCAGTTTGAGACAATATTTCAGGTTAAACATAACTTTTGAAAACAGCTTCGAATAAGTGTTTCTCTTGTTTATGTCAGATGCAAATTGATATATATAGCTATACAAACCCTTTATTTGATGTTTGAAAACTGTTATTCAGAGCTCCAGCAGAATCTTAGAAAACGTCATTCTCTCAGTCTGAGAACATCAGTTTGAGACAATATTTCAGGTTAAACATAACTTTTGAAAACAGCTTTGAATAAGTGTTTCTATTGTTTATTTCAGATGCAAATTGATATATATAGCTATATTTGATGTTTGAAAACTGTTATTCAGAGCTCCAGCAGAATCTTAGAAAACGTCATTCTCTCAGTCTGAGAACATCAGTTTGAGACAATATTTCAGGTTAAACATAACTTTTGAAAACAGCTTCGAATAAGTGTTTCTCTTGTTTATGTCAGATGCAAATTGATATATATAGCTATACAAACCCTTTATTTGATGTTTGAAAACTGGTATTCAGAGCTCCAGCAGAATCTTAGAAAACGTCATTCTCTCAGTCTGAGAACATCAGTTTGAGACAATATTTCAGGTTAAACATAACTTTTGAAAACAGCTTTGAATAAGTGTTTCTATTGTTTATTTCAGATGCAAATTGATATATATAGCTATATTTGATGTTTGAAAACTGTTATTCAGAGCTCCAGCAGAATCTTAGAAAACGTCATTCTCTCAGTCTGAGAACATCAGTTTGAAACAATATTTCAGGTTAAACATAACTTTTGAAAATAGCTTTGAATAAGTGTTTCTCTTGTTTATTTCAGATGAAAAATGGTATATATAGCTAAATAAACCCTTTATTTGATGTTTGAAAACTGTTATTCAGAGCTCCAGCAGAATCTTAGAAAACGTCATTCTCAGTCTGAGAACATCAGTTTGAGACAATATTTCAGGTTAAACATAACTTTTGAAAACAGCTTCGAATAAGTGTTTCTCTTGTTTATTTCAGATGCAAATTGATATATATAGCTATATAAACCCTTTATTTGATGTTTGAAAACTGTTATTCAGTGCTCCAGCAGAATCTTGGAAAACGTCATTCTCTCAGTCTGAGAACATCAGTTTGGGACAATATTTCAGGTTAAACATAACTTTTGAAAATAGCTTTGAATAAGTGTTTCTCTTGTTTATTTCAGATGCAAATCGATATATATAGCTATTTAAACCCTTTATTTGATGTCTGAAAACTGTTGTTCAGAGCTCCAGCAGAATCTTAGAAAACGTCATTCTCTCAGTGTGATAACATCAGTTTGAGACAGTAATTCAGGTTAAACATAACTTTTGAAAACAGCTTTGAATAAGTGTTTCTCTTGTTTATTACAGATGCAAATTGATATATATGGCTATATAAACCCTTTATTTGATGTTTGAAAACTGGTATTCAGAGCTCCAGCAGAATCTTAGAAAACGTCATTCTCTCAGTGTGATAACATCAGTTTGAGACAATAATTCAGGTTAAACATAACTTTTGAAAACAGCTTTGAATAAGTGTTTCTCTTGTTTATTTCAGATGCAAATTGATATATATGGCTATATAAACCCTTTATTTGATGTTTGAAAACTGGTATTCAGAGCTCCAGCAGAATTTTAGAAAACGTCATTCTCTCAGTCTGAGAACATCAGTTTGAGACAATATTTCAGGTTAAACATAACTTTTGAAAACAGCTTTGAATAAGTGTTTCTCTTGTTTATTTCAGATGAAAATTGATATATATAGCTATATTTGATGTTTGAAAACTGTTATTCAGAGCTCCAGCAGAATCTTGGAAAACGTCATTCTCTCAGTGTGATAAAATCAGTTTGAGACAATAATTCAGGTTAAACATAACTTTTGAAAATAGCTTTGAATAAGTGTTTCTCTTGTTTATTTCAGATGCAAATCGATATATATAGCTATTTAAACCCTTTATTTGATGAGTGAAAACTGTTGTTCAGAGCTCCAGCAGAATCTTAGAAAATGTCATTCTCTCAGTGTGATAACATCAGTTTGAGACAATAATTCAGGTTAAACATAACTTTTGAAAACAGCTTTGAATAAGTGTTTCTCTTGTTTATTTCAGATGCAAATTGATATATATGGCTATATAAACCCTTTATTTGATGTTTGAAAACTGGTATTCAGAGCTCCAGCAGAATCTTAGAAAACGTCATTTTCTCAGTGTGATAACATCAGTTTGAGACAATAATTCAGGTTAAACATAACTTTTGAAAACAGCTTTGAATAAGTGTTTCTCTTGTTTATTTCAGATGCAAATTGATATATATGGCTATATAAACCCTTTATTTGATGTTTGAAAACTGGTATTCAGAGCTCCAGCAGAATCTTAGAAAACGTCATTCTCTCAGTCTGAGAACATCAGTTTGAGACAATATTTCAGGTTAAACATAACTTTTGAAAACAGCTTTGAATAAGTGTTTCTATTGTTTATTTCAGATGCAAATTGATATATATAGCTATATTTGATGTTTGAAAACTGTTATTCAGAGCTCCAGCAGCATCTTAGAAAACGTCATTCTCTCAGTCTGAGAACATCAGTTTGAGACAATATTCAGGTTAAACATAGATTTTGAAAATAGCTTTGAATAAGTGTTTCTCTTGTTTATTTCAGATGCAAATTGATATATATAGCTATATAAACCCTTTATTTGATGTTTGAAAACTGGTATTCAGAGCTCCAGCAGAATCTTAGAAAACGTCATTCTCTCAGTCTGAGAACATCAGTTTGAGACAATATTTCAGGTTAAACATAATTTTTGAAAACAGCTTCGAATAAGTGTTTCTCTTGTTTATTTCAGATGCAAATTGATATATATAGCTATATAAACCCTTTATTTGATGTTTGAAAACTGCTATTCAGAGCTCCAGCAGAATCTTAGAAAACGTCATTCTCTCAGTCTGAGAACATCAGTTTGAGACAATATTTCAGGTTAAAAATAACTTTTGAAAACAGCTTTGAATATGTTTTTCTCTTGTTTATTTCAGATGCAAATTGATATATATAGCTATATAAACCCTTTATTTGATGTTTGAAAACTGTTATTCAGAGCTCCAGCAGCATCTTAGCCCGCGTTCACTACTTCCAAGACTGTGAAAACATTCTGAGACTCGCTCGGACTTGACAACGCAATGCTGTATCTACAAGACCGTTCTGGTGGACCTGTCAATCAAATTCAAAGGAGAAGACATGGTGGTGTTTGGTTTGTGCACCAGGTAGGGTGCTTGGGGGAATTGCATTGTGGAAAAAAAAAGAGAAATGTTGATAAAAAAGAAGAACCACAAGGTGGCGGGATTGGACATCAAATACATCTCAGTCTGAATACATCACATTTAGAGAAGGTCTCACTTAAACATATCCTTTGAAAACAGCTTCGAATAAGTGTTTCTCTTGTTTATTTCAGATGCAAATTGATATATATAGCTATATAAACCCTTTATTTGATGTTTGAAAACTGTTATTCAGAGCACCAGCAGAATCTTGGAAAACGTCATTCTCTCAGTCTGAGAACATCCGTTTGAGACAATATTTCAGGTTAAACATAACTTTTGAAAACAGCTTCGAATAAGTGTTTCTCTTGTTTATTTCAGATGCAAATTGATATATATAGCTATATAAACCGTTTAACATCAGTTTGAGACAATATTTCATGTTAAACATAACTTTTGAAAACAGCTTCGAATAAGTGTTTCTCTTGTTTTTTTCAGATGCAAATTGATATATATAGCTATATAAACCCTTTATTTGATGTTTGAAAACTGTTATTCAGAGCTCCAGCAGAATCTTGGAAAACGTCATTCTCTCAGTCTGAGAACAATCAGTTTGAGACAATATTTCAGGTTAAACATAACTTTTGAAAACAGCTTCGAATAAGTGTTTCTCTTGTTTATTTCAGATGCAAATTGATATATATAGCTATATAAACCCTTTATTTGATCTTTGAAAACTGCTATTCAGAGCTTCAGCAGAATCTTAGAAAACGTCATTCTCTCGGTCTGAGAACATCAGTTTGAGACAATATTTCAGGTTAAACATAACTTTTGAAACCAGCTTCGAAAAAGTGTTTCTCTTGTTTATTTCAGATGCAAATTGATATATATAGCTATATAAACCCTTTATTTGATGTTTGAAAACTGCTATTCAGAGCTCCAGCAGAATCTTAGAAAACGTCATTCTCTCAGTCTGAGAACATCAGTTTGAGACAATATTTCAGGTTAAACATAACTTTTGAAAACAGCTTCGAATAAGTGTTTCTCTTGTTTATTTCAGATGCAAATTGATATATATAGCTATATAAACCCTTTATTTGATGTTTGAAAACTGCTATTCAGAGCTCCAGCAGAATCTTAGAAAACGTCATTCTCTCGGTCTGAGAACATCAGTTTGAGACAATATTTCAGGTTAAACATAACTTTTGAAAACAGCTTTGACTAAGTTTTTCTTTTGTTTATTTCAGATGCAAATTGATATATATAGCTATATAAACCCTTTATTTGATGTTTGAAAACTGCTATTCAGAGCTCCAGCAGAATCTTAGAAAACGTCATTCTCTCAGTCTGAGAACATCAGTTTGAGACAATGTTTCAGGTTAAACATAACTTTTGAAAACAGCTTTGAATAAGTGTTTCTCTTGTTTATTTCAGATGCAAATTGATATATATAGCTATATAAACCCTTTATTTGATGTTTGAAAACTGCTATTCAGAGCTCCAGCAGAATCTTAGAAAACGTCATTCTCTCAGTCTGAGAACATCAGTTTGAGACAATATTTCAGGTTAAACATAACTTTTGAAAACAGCTTCGAATAAGTGTTTCTCTTGATTGTTTCAGATGCAAATTGATATATATAGCTATATAAACCCTTTATTTGATGTTTTAAAACTGTTATTCAGAGCTCCAGCAGAATCTTGGAAAACGTCATTCTCTCAGTCTGAGAAGATCAGTTTGAGACAATATTTCAGGTTAAACATAACTTTTGAAAACAGCTTCGAATAAATGTTTCTCTTGTTTATTTCAGATGCAAATTGATATATATAGCTATATAAACCCTTTATTTGATGTTTGAAAACTGCTATTCAGAGCTCCAGCAGAATCTTAGAAAACGTCATTCTCTCAGTCTGAGAACATCAGTTTGAGACAATGTTTCAGGTTAAACATAACTTTTGAAAACAGCTTCGAATAAGTGTTTCTCTTGTTTATTTCAGATGCAAATTGATATATATAGCTATATAAACCCTTTATTTGAAGTTTGAAAACTGCTATTCAGAGCTCCAGCAGAATCTTAGAAAACGTCATTCTCTCAGTCTGAGAACATCAGTTTGAGACAATATTTCAGGTTAAAAATAACTTTTGAAAACAGCTTTGAATATGTTTTTCTCTTGTTTATTTCAGATGCAAATTGATATATATAGCTATATAAACCCTTTATTTGATGTTTGAAAACTGTTATTCAGAGCTCCAGCAGCATCTTAGCCCGCGTTCACTACTTCCAAGACTGTGAAAACATTCTGAGACTCGCTCGGACTAGACAACGCAATGCTGTATCTACAAGACCGTTCTGGTGGACCTGTCAATCAAATTCAAAGGAGAAGACATGGTGGTGTTTGGTTTGTGCACCAGGTAGGGTGCTTGGGGGAATTGCATTGTGGAAAAAAAAAGAGAAATGTTGATAAAAAAGAAGAACCACAAGGTGGCGGGATTGGACATCAAATACATCTCAGTCTGAATACATCACATTTAGAGAAGGTCTCACTTAAACATATCCTTTGAAAACAGCTTCGAATAAGTGTTTCTCTTGTTTATTTCAGATGCAAATTGATATATATAGCTATATAAACCCTTTATTTGATGTTTGAAAACTGTTATTCAGAGCTCCAGCAGAATCTTGGAAAACGTCATTCTCTCAGTCTGAGAACATCAGTTTGAGACAATATTTCAGGTTAAACATAACTTTTGAAAACAGCTTCGAATAAGTGTTTCTCTTGTTTATTTCAGATGCAAATTGATATATATAGCTATATAAACCGTTTAACATCAGTTTGAGACAATATTTCATGTTAAACATAAGTTTTGAAAACAGCTTCGAATAAGTGTTTCTCTTGTTTTTTTCAGATGCAAATTGATATATATAGCTATATAAACCCTTTATTTGATGTTTGAAAACTGTTATTCAGAGCTCCAGCAGAATCTTGGAAAACGTCATTCTCTCAGTCTGAGAACAATCAGTTTGAGACAATATTTCAGGTTAAACATAACTTTTGAAAACAGCTTCGAATAAGTGTTTCTCTTGTTTATTTCAGATGCAAATTGATATATATAGCTATATAAACCCTTTATTTGATCTTTGAAAACTGCTATTCAGAGCTTCAGCAGAATCTTAGAAAACGTCATTCTCTCGGTCTGAGAACATCAGTTTGAGACAATATTTCAGGTTAAACATAACTTTTGAAACCAGCTTCGAATAAGTGTTTCTCTTGTTTATTTCAGATGCAAATTGATATATATAGCTATATAAACCCTTTATTTGATGTTTGAAAACTGCTATTCAGAGCTCCAGCAGAATCTTAGAAAACGTCATTCTCTCAGTCTGAGAACATCAGTTTGAGACAATATTTCAGGTTAAACATAACTTTTGAAAACAGCTTCGAATAAGTGTTTCTCTTGTTTATTTCAGATGCAAATTGATATATATAGCTATATAAACCCTTTATTTGATGTTTTAAAACTGTTATTCAGAGCTCCAGCAGAATCTTGGAAAACGTCATTCTCTCAGTCTGAGAAGATCAGTTTGAGACAATATTTCAGGTTAAACATAACTTTTGAAAACTGCTTCGAATAAATGTTTCTCTTGTTTATTTCAGATGCAAATTGATATATATAGCTATATAAACCCTTTATTTGATGTTTGAAAACTGTTATTCAGAGCTCCAGCAGCATCTTAGCCCGCGTTCACTACTTCCAAGACTGTGAAAACATTCTGAGACTCGCTCGGACTAGACAACGCAATGCTGTATCTACAAGACCGTTCTGGTGGACCTGTCAATCAAATTCAAAGGAGAAGACATGGTGGTGTTTGGTTTGTGCACCAGGTAGGGTGCTTGGGGGAATTGCATTGTGGAAAAAAAAAGAGAAATGTTGATAAAAAAGAAGAACCACAAGGTGGCGGGATTGGACATCAAATACATCTCAGTCTGAATACATCACATTTAGAGAAGGTCTCACTTAAACATATCCTTTGAAAACAGCTTCGAATAAGTGTTTCTCTTGTTTATTTCAGATGCAAATTGATATATATAGCTATATAAACCCTTTATTTGATGTTTGAAAACTGTTATTCAGAGCTCCAGCAGAATCTTGGAAAACGTCATTCTCTCAGTCTGAGAACATCAGTTTGAGACAATATTTCAGGTTAAACATAACTTTTGAAAACAGCTTCGAATAAGTGTTTCTCTTGTTTATTTCAGATGCAAATTGATATATATAGCTATATAAACCGTTTAACATCAGTTTGAGACAATATTTCATGTTAAACATAAGTTTTGAAAACAGCTTCGAATAAGTGTTTCTCTTGTTTTTTTCAGATGCAAATTGATATATATAGCTATATAAACCCTTTATTTGATGTTTTAAAACTGTTTTTCAGAGCTCCAGCAGAATCTTAGAAAACGTCATTCTCTCAGTCTGAGAAGATCAGTTTGAGACAATATTTCAGGTTAAACATAACTTTTGAAAACAGCTTTGAATAAATGTTTCTCTTGTTTATTTCAGATGCAAATTGATATATATAGCTATATAAACCCTTTATTTGATGTTTGAAAACTGCTATTCAGAGCTCCAGCAGAATCTTAGAAAACGTCATTCTCTCAGTCTGAGAACATCAGTTTGAGACAATGTTTCAGGTTAAACATAACTTTTGAAAACAGCTTCGAATAAGTGTTTCTCTTGTTTATTTCAGATGCAAATTGATATATATAGCTATATAAACCCTTTATTTGATGTTTGAAAACTGCTATTCAGAGCTCCAGCAGAATCTTAGAAAACGTCATTCTCTCAGTCTGAGAACATCAGTTTGAGACAATATTTCAGGTTAAACATAACTTTTGAAAACAGCTTGGAATAAATGTTTCTCTTGTTTATTTCAGATGCAAATTGATATATATAGCTATATAAACCCTTTATTTGATGTTTGAAAACTGCTATTCAGAGCTCCAGCAGAATCTTAGAAAACGTCATTCTCTCAGTCTGAGAACATCAGTTTGAGACAATATTTCAGGTTAAACATAACTTTTGAAAACAGCTTTGAATAAGTTTTTCTCTTGTTTATTTCAGATGCAAATTGATATATATAGCTATATAAACCCTTTATTTGATGTTTGAAAACTGCTATTCAGAGCTCCAGCAGAATCTTAGAAAACGTCATTCTCTCAGTCTGAGAACATCAGTTTGAGACAATATTTCAGGTTAAACATAACTTTTGAAAACAGCTTCGAATAAGTGTTTCTCTTGTTTATTTCAGGTGCAAATTGATATATATAGCTATATAAACCCTTTATTTGATGTTTTAAAACTGTTATTCAGAGCTCCAGCAGAATCTTGGAAAACGTCATTCTCTCAGTCTGAGAAGATCAGTTTGAGACAATATTTCAGGTTAAACATAACTTTTGAAAAAAGCTTCGAATAAATGTTTCTCTTGTTTATTTCAGATGCAAATTGATATATATAGCTATATAAACCCTTTATTTGATGTTTGAAAACTGATATTCAGAGCTCCAGCAGAATCTTAGAAAACGTCATTCTCTCAGTCTGAGAACATCAGTTTGAGACAATATTTCAGGTTAAACATAATTTTTGAAAATAGCTTCGAATAAGTGTTTCTCTTGTTTATTTCAGATGCAAATTGATATATATAGCTATATAAACCCTTTATTTGATGTTTGAAAACTGGTATTCAGAGCTCCAGCAGAATCTTAGAAAACGTCATTCTCTCAGTCTGAGAACATCAGTTTGAGACAATATTTCAGGTTAAACATAACTTTTGTAAACAGCTTCAAATAAGTGTTTCTCTTGTTTATTTCAGATGCAAATTGATATATATAGCTTCATAAACCCTTTATTTGATGTTTGAAAACTGTTATTCAGAGCTCCAGCAGAATCTTGGAAAACGTCATTCTCTCAGTCTGAGAACATCAGTTTGAGACAATATTTCAGGTTAAACATAACTTTTGAAAACAGCTTCGAATAAGTGTTTCTCTTGTTTATTTCAGATGCAAATTGATATATATATCTATATAAACCATTTATTTGATGTTTGAAAACTGTTATTCAGAGCTCCAGCAGAATCTAAGAAAATGTCATTCTCTCAGTCTGAGAACATCAGTTTGAGACAATATTTAAGGTTAAACATAACTTTTGAAAACAGCTTTGAATAAGTGTTTCTATTGTTTATTTCAGATGCAAATTGATATATATAGCTATATTTGATGTTTGAAAACTGTTATTCAGAGCTCCAGCAGCATCTTAGAAAACGTCATTCTCTCAGTCTGAGAACATCAGTTTGAGACAATATTCAGGTTAAACATAGATTTTGAAAATAGCTTTGAATAAGTGTTTCTCTTGTTTATTTCAGATGCAAATTGATATATATAGCTATATAAACCCTTTATTTGATGTTTGAAAACTGGTATTCAGAGCTCCAGCAGAATCTTAGAAAACGTCATTCTCTCAGTCTGAGAACATCAGTTTGAGACAATATTTCAGGTTAAACATAATTTTTGAAAACAGCTTCGAATAAGTGTTTCTCTTGTTTATTTCAGATGCAAATTGATATATATAGCTATATAAACCCTTTATTTGATGTTTGAAAACTGCTATTCAGAGCTCCAGCAGAATCTTAGAAAACGTCATTCTCTCAGTCTGAGAACATCAGTTTGAGACAATATTTCAGGTTAAAAATAACTTTTGAAAACAGCTTTGAATATGTTTTTCTCTTGTTTATTTCAGATGCAAATTGATATATATAGCTATATAAACCCTTTATTTGATGTTTGAAAACTGTTATTCAGAGCTCCAGCAGCATCTTAGCCCGCGTTCACTACTTCCAAGACTGTGAAAACATTCTGAGACTCGCTCGGACTTGACAACGCAATGCTGTATCTACAAGACCGTTCTGGTGGACCTGTCAATCAAATTCAAAGGAGAAGACATGGTGGTGTTTGGTTTGTGCACCAGGTAGGGTGCTTGGGGGAATTGCATTGTGGAAAAAAAAAGAGAAATGTTGATAAAAAAGAAGAACCACAAGGTGGCGGGATTGGACATCAAATACATCTCAGTCTGAATACATCACATTTAGAGAAGGTCTCACTTAAACATATCCTTTGAAAACAGCTTCGAATAAGTGTTTCTCTTGTTTATTTCAGATGCAAATTGATATATATAGCTATATAAACCCTTTATTTGATGTTTGAAAACTGTTATTCAGAGCACCAGCAGAATCTTGGAAAACGTCATTCTCTCAGTCTGAGAACATCCGTTTGAGACAATATTTCAGGTTAAACATAACTTTTGAAAACAGCTTCGAATAAGTGTTTCTCTTGTTTATTTCAGATGCAAATTGATATATATAGCTATATAAACCGTTTAACATCAGTTTGAGACAATATTTCATGTTAAACATAACTTTTGAAAACAGCTTCGAATAAGTGTTTCTCTTGTTTTTTTCAGATGCAAATTGATATATATAGCTATATAAACCCTTTATTTGATGTTTGAAAACTGTTATTCAGAGCTCCAGCAGAATCTTGGAAAACGTCATTCTCTCAGTCTGAGAACAATCAGTTTGAGACAATATTTCAGGTTAAACATAACTTTTGAAAACAGCTTCGAATAAGTGTTTCTCTTGTTTATTTCAGATGCAAATTGATATATATAGCTATATAAACCCTTTATTTGATCTTTGAAAACTGCTATTCAGAGCTTCAGCAGAATCTTAGAAAACGTCATTCTCTCGGTCTGAGAACATCAGTTTGAGACAATATTTCAGGTTAAACATAACTTTTGAAACCAGCTTCGAAAAAGTGTTTCTCTTGTTTATTTCAGATGCAAATTGATATATATAGCTATATAAACCCTTTATTTGATGTTTGAAAACTGCTATTCAGAGCTCCAGCAGAATCTTAGAAAACGTCATTCTCTCAGTCTGAGAACATCAGTTTGAGACAATATTTCAGGTTAAACATAACTTTTGAAAACAGCTTCGAATAAGTGTTTCTCTTGTTTATTTCAGATGCAAATTGATATATATAGCTATATAAACCCTTTATTTGATGTTTGAAAACTGCTATTCAGAGCTCCAGCAGAATCTTAGAAAACGTCATTCTCTCGGTCTGAGAACATCAGTTTGAGACAATATTTCAGGTTAAACATAACTTTTGAAAACAGCTTTGACTAAGTTTTTCTTTTGTTTATTTCAGATGCAAATTGATATATATAGCTATATAAACCCTTTATTTGATGTTTGAAAACTGCTATTCAGAGCTCCAGCAGAATCTTAGAAAACGTCATTCTCTCAGTCTGAGAACATCAGTTTGAGACAATGTTTCAGGTTAAACATAACTTTTGAAAACAGCTTTGAATAAGTGTTTCTCTTGTTTATTTCAGATGCAAATTGATATATATAGCTATATAAACCCTTTATTTGATGTTTGAAAACTGCTATTCAGAGCTCCAGCAGAATCTTAGAAAACGTCATTCTCTCAGTCTGAGAACATCAGTTTGAGACAATATTTCAGGTTAAACATAACTTTTGAAAACAGCTTCGAATAAGTGTTTCTCTTGATTGTTTCAGATGCAAATTGATATATATAGCTATATAAACCCTTTATTTGATGTTTTAAAACTGTTATTCAGAGCTCCAGCAGAATCTTGGAAAACGTCATTCTCTCAGTCTGAGAAGATCAGTTTGAGACAATATTTCAGGTTAAACATAACTTTTGAAAACAGCTTCGAATAAATGTTTCTCTTGTTTATTTCAGATGCAAATTGATATATATAGCTATATAAACCCTTTATTTGATGTTTGAAAACTGCTATTCAGAGCTCCAGCAGAATCTTAGAAAACGTCATTCTCTCAGTCTGAGAACATCAGTTTGAGACAATGTTTCAGGTTAAACATAACTTTTGAAAACAGCTTCGAATAAGTGTTTCTCTTGTTTATTTCAGATGCAAATTGATATATATAGCTATATAAACCCTTTATTTGAAGTTTGAAAACTGCTATTCAGAGCTCCAGCAGAATCTTAGAAAACGTCATTCTCTCAGTCTGAGAACATCAGTTTGAGACAATATTTCAGGTTAAAAATAACTTTTGAAAACAGCTTTGAATATGTTTTTCTCTTGTTTATTTCAGATGCAAATTGATATATATAGCTATATAAACCCTTTATTTGATGTTTGAAAACTGTTATTCAGAGCTCCAGCAGCATCTTAGCCCGCGTTCACTACTTCCAAGACTGTGAAAACATTCTGAGACTCGCTCGGACTAGACAACGCAATGCTGTATCTACAAGACCGTTCTGGTGGACCTGTCAATCAAATTCAAAGGAGAAGACATGGTGGTGTTTGGTTTGTGCACCAGGTAGGGTGCTTGGGGGAATTGCATTGTGGAAAAAAAAAGAGAAATGTTGATAAAAAAGAAGAACCACAAGGTGGCGGGATTGGACATCAAATACATCTCAGTCTGAATACATCACATTTAGAGAAGGTCTCACTTAAACATATCCTTTGAAAACAGCTTCGAATAAGTGTTTCTCTTGTTTATTTCAGATGCAAATTGATATATATAGCTATATAAACCCTTTATTTGATGTTTGAAAACTGTTATTCAGAGCTCCAGCAGAATCTTGGAAAACGTCATTCTCTCAGTCTGAGAACATCAGTTTGAGACAATATTTCAGGTTAAACATAACTTTTGAAAACAGCTTCGAATAAGTGTTTCTCTTGTTTATTTCAGATGCAAATTGATATATATAGCTATATAAACCGTTTAACATCAGTTTGAGACAATATTTCATGTTAAACATAAGTTTTGAAAACAGCTTCGAATAAGTGTTTCTCTTGTTTTTTTCAGATGCAAATTGATATATATAGCTATATAAACCCTTTATTTGATGTTTGAAAACTGTTATTCAGAGCTCCAGCAGAATCTTGGAAAACGTCATTCTCTCAGTCTGAGAACAATCAGTTTGAGACAATATTTCAGGTTAAACATAACTTTTGAAAACAGCTTCGAATAAGTGTTTCTCTTGTTTATTTCAGATGCAAATTGATATATATAGCTATATAAACCCTTTATTTGATCTTTGAAAACTGCTATTCAGAGCTTCAGCAGAATCTTAGAAAACGTCATTCTCTCGGTCTGAGAACATCAGTTTGAGACAATATTTCAGGTTAAACATAACTTTTGAAACCAGCTTCGAATAAGTGTTTCTCTTGTTTATTTCAGATGCAAATTGATATATATAGCTATATAAACCCTTTATTTGATGTTTGAAAACTGCTATTCAGAGCTCCAGCAGAATCTTAGAAAACGTCATTCTCTCAGTCTGAGAACATCAGTTTGAGACAATATTTCAGGTTAAACATAACTTTTGAAAACAGCTTCGAATAAGTGTTTCTCTTGTTTATTTCAGATGCAAATTGATATATATAGCTATATAAACCCTTTATTTGATGTTTTAAAACTGTTATTCAGAGCTCCAGCAGAATCTTGGAAAACGTCATTCTCTCAGTCTGAGAAGATCAGTTTGAGACAATATTTCAGGTTAAACATAACTTTTGAAAACTGCTTCGAATAAATGTTTCTCTTGTTTATTTCAGATGCAAATTGATATATATAGCTATATAAACCCTTTATTTGATGTTTGAAAACTGTTATTCAGAGCTCCAGCAGCATCTTAGCCCGCGTTCACTACTTCCAAGACTGTGAAAACATTCTGAGACTCGCTCGGACTAGACAACGCAATGCTGTATCTACAAGACCGTTCTGGTGGACCTGTCAATCAAATTCAAAGGAGAAGACATGGTGGTGTTTGGTTTGTGCACCAGGTAGGGTGCTTGGGGGAATTGCATTGTGGAAAAAAAAAGAGAAATGTTGATAAAAAAGAAGAACCACAAGGTGGCGGGATTGGACATCAAATACATCTCAGTCTGAATACATCACATTTAGAGAAGGTCTCACTTAAACATATCCTTTGAAAACAGCTTCGAATAAGTGTTTCTCTTGTTTATTTCAGATGCAAATTGATATATATAGCTATATAAACCCTTTATTTGATGTTTGAAAACTGTTATTCAGAGCTCCAGCAGAATCTTGGAAAACGTCATTCTCTCAGTCTGAGAACATCAGTTTGAGACAATATTTCAGGTTAAACATAACTTTTGAAAACAGCTTCGAATAAGTGTTTCTCTTGTTTATTTCAGATGCAAATTGATATATATAGCTATATAAACCGTTTAACATCAGTTTGAGACAATATTTCATGTTAAACATAAGTTTTGAAAACAGCTTCGAATAAGTGTTTCTCTTGTTTTTTTCAGATGCAAATTGATATATATAGCTATATAAACCCTTTATTTGATGTTTGAAAACTGTTATTCAGAGCTCCAGCAGAATCTTGGAAAACGTCATTCTCTCAGTCTGAGAACAATCAGTTTGAGACAATATTTCAGGTTAAACATAACTTTTGAAAACAGCTTCGAATAAGTGTTTCTCTTGTTTATTTCAGATGCAAATTGATATATATAGCTATATAAACCCTTTATTTGATCTTTGAAAACTGCTATTCAGAGCTTCAGCAGAATCTTAGAAAACGTCATTCTCTCGGTCTGAGAACATCAGTTTGAGACAATATTTCAGGTTAAACATAACTTTTGAAACCAGCTTCGAATAAGTGTTTCTCTTGTTTATTTCAGATGCAAATTGATATATATAGCTATATAAACCCTTTATTTGATGTTTGAAAACTGCTATTCAGAGCTCCAGCAGAATCTTAGAAAACGTCATTCTCTCAGTCTGAGAACATCAGTTTGAGACAATATTTCAGGTTAAACATAACTTTTGAAAACAGCTTCGAATAAGTGTTTCTCTTGTTTATTTCAGATGCAAATTGATATATATAGCTATATAAACCCTTTATTTGATGTTTTAAAACTGTTATTCAGAGCTCCAGCAGAATCTTGGAAAACGTCATTCTCTCAGTCTGAGAAGATCAGTTTGAGACAATATTTCAGGTTAAACATAACTTTTGAAAACAGCTTCGAATAAATGTTTCTCTTGTTTATTTCAGATGCAAATTGATATATATAGCTATATAAACCCTTTATTTGATGTTTGAAAACTGCTATTCAGAGCTCCAGCAGAATCTTAGAAAACGTCATTCTCTCAGTCTGAGAACATCAGTTTGAGACAATGTTTCAGGTTAAACATAACTTTTGAAAACAGCTTCGAATAAGTGTTTCTCTTGTTTATTTCAGATGCAAATTGATATATATAGCTATATAAACCCTTTATTTGATGTTTGAAAACTGCTATTCAGAGCTCCAGCAGAATCTTAGAAAACGTCATTCTCTCAGTCTGAGAACATCAGTTTGAGACAATATTTCAGGTTAACCATAACTTTTGAAAACAGCTTCGAATAAGTGTTTCTCTTGTTTAGTTCAGATGGAAAATGATATATATAGCTATATAAACCCTTTATTTGATGTTTGAAAACTGCTATTCAGAGCTCCAGCAGAATCTTGGAAAACGTCATTCTCTCAGTCTGAGAACATCAGTTTGAGACAATATTTCAGGTTAAACATAACTTTTGAAAACAGCTTCGAATAAGTGTTTCTCTTGTTTATTTCAGATGCAAATTGATATATATAGCTATATAAACCCTTTATTTGATGTTTTAAAACTGTTATTCAGAGCTCCAGCAGAATCTTGGAAAACGTCATTCTCTCAGTCTGAGAAGATCAGTTTGAGACAATATTTCAGGTTAAACATAACTTTTGAAAACAGCTTCGAATAAATGTTTCTCTTGTTTATTTCAGATGCAAATTGATATATAGCTATATAAACCCTTTATTTGATGTTTGAAAACTGCTATTCAGAGCTCCAGCAGAATCTTAGAAAACGTCATTCTCTCAGTCTGAGAACATCAGTTTGAGACAATGTTTCAGGTTAAACATAACTTTTGAAAACAGCTTTGAATAAGTGTTTCTCTTGTTTATTTCAGATGCAAATTGATATATATAGCTATATAAACCCTTTATTTGAAGTTTGAAAACTGCTATTCAGAGCTCCAGCAGAATCTTAGAAAACGTCATTCTCTCAGTCTGAGAACATCAGTTTGAGACAATATTTCAGGTTAAAAATAATTTTTGAAAACAGCTTTGAATATGTTTTTCTCTTGTTTATTTCAGATGCAAATTGATATATATAGCTATATAAACCCTTTATTTGATGTTTGAAAACTGTTATTCAGAGCTCCAGCAGCATCTTAGCCCGCGTTCACTACTTCCAAGACTGTGAAAACATTCTGAGACTCGCTCGGACTAGACAACGCAATGCTGTATCTACAAGACCGTTCTGGTGGACCTGTCAATCAAATTCAAAGGAGAAGACATGGTGGTGTTTGGTTTGTGCACCAGGTAGGGTGCTTGGGGGAATTGCATTGTGGAAAAAAAAGAGAAATGTTGATAAAAAAGAAGAACCACAAGGTGGCGGGATTGGACATCAAATACATCTCAGTCTGAATACATCACATTTAGAGAAGGTCTCACTTAAACATATCCTTTGAAAACAGCTTCGAATAAGTGTTTCTCTTGTTTATTTCAGATGCAAATTGATATATATAGCTATATAAACCCTTTATTTGATGTTTGAAAACTGTTATTCAGAGCTCCAGCAGAATCTTAGAAAACGTCATTCTCTCAGTCTGAGAACATCAGTTTGAGACAATATTTCAGGTTAAACATAACTTTTGAAAACAGCTTCGAATAAGTGTTTCTCTTGTTTATTTCAGATGCAAATTGATATATATAGCTATATAAACCGTTTAACATCAGTTTGAGACAATATTTCATGTTAAACATAACTTTTGAAAACAGCTTCGAATAAGTGTTTCTCTTGTTTTTTTCAGATGCAAATTGATATATATAGCTATATAAACCCTTTATTTGATGTTTGAAAACTGTTATTCAGAGCTCCAGCAGAATCTTGGAAAACGTCATTCTCTCAGTCTGAGAACAATCAGTTTGAGACAATATTTCAGGTTAAACATAACTTTTGAAAACAGCTTCGAATAAGTGTTTCTCTTGTTTATTTCAGATGCAAATTGATATATATAGCTATATAAACCCTTTATTTGATCTTTGAAAACTGCTATTCAGAGCTTCAGCAGAATCTTAGAAAACGTCATTCTCTCGGTCTGAGAACATCAGTTTGAGACAATATTTCAGGTTAAACATAACTTTTGAAAACAGCTTTGAATAAGTTTTTCTTTTGTTTATTTCAGATGCAAATTGATATATATAGCTATATAAACCCTTTATTTGATGTTTTAAAACTGTTTTTCAGAGCTCCAGCAGAATCTTAGAAAACGTCATTCTCTCAGTCTGAGAAGATCAGTTTGAGACAATATTTCAGGTTAAACATAACTTTTGAAAACAGCTTTGAATAAATGTTTCTCTTGTTTATTTCAGATGCAAATTGATATATATAGCTATATAAACCCTTTATTTGATGTTTGAAAACTGCTATTCAGAGCTCCAGCAGAATCTTAGAAAACGTCATTCTCTCAGTCTGAGAACATCAGTTTGAGACAATGTTTCAGGTTAAACATAACTTTTGAAAACAGCTTCGAATAAGTGTTTCTCTTGTTTATTTCAGATGCAAATTGATATATATAGCTATATAAACCCTTTATTTGATGTTTGAAAACTGCTATTCAGAGCTCCAGCAGAATCTTAGAAAACGTCATTCTCTCAGTCTGAGAACATCAGTTTGAGACAATATTTCAGGTTAAACATAACTTTTGAAAACAGCTTGGAATAAATGTTTCTCTTGTTTATTTCAGATGCAAATTGATATATATAGCTATATAAAACCTTTATTTGATGTTTGAAAACTGCTATTCAGAGCTCCAGCAGAATCTTAGAAAACGTCATTCTCTCAGTCTGAGAACATCAGTTTGAGACAATATTTCAGGTTAAACATAACTTTTGAAAACAGCTTTGAATAAGTTTTTCTCTTGTTTATTTCAGATGCAAATTGATATATATAGCTATATAAACCCTTTATTTGATGTTTGAAAACTGCTATTCAGAGCTCCAGCAGAATCTTAGAAAACGTCATTCTCTCAGTCTGAGAACATCAGTTTGAGACAATATTTCAGGTTAAACATAACTTTTGAAAACAGCTTCGAATAAGTGTTTCTCTTGTTTATTTCAGATGCAAATTGATATATATAGCTATATAAACCCTTTATTTGATGTTTTAAAACTGTTATTCAGAGCTCCAGCAGAATCTTGGAAAACGTCATTCTCTCAGTCTGAGAAGATCAGTTTGAGACAATATTTCAGGTTAAACATAACTTTTGAAAAAAGCTTCGAATAAATGTTTCTCTTGTTTATTTCAGATGCAAATTGATATATATAGCTATATAAACCCTTTATTTGATGTTTGAAAACTGATATTCAGAGCTCCAGCAGAATCTTAGAAAACGTCATTCTCTCAGTCTGAGAACATCAGTTTGAGACAATATTTCAGGTTAAACATAATTTTTGAAAATAGCTTCGAATAAGTGTTTCTCTTGTTTATTTCAGATGCAAATTGATATATATAGCTATATAAACCCTTTATTTGATGTTTGAAAACTGGTATTCAGAGCTCCAGCAGAATCTTAGAAAACGTCATTCTCTCAGTCTGAGAACATCAGTTTGAGACAATATTTCAGGTTAAACATAACTTTTGTAAACAGCTTCAAATAAGTGTTTCTCTTGTTTATTTCAGATGCAAATTGATATACATAGCTTCATAAACCCTTTATTTGATGTTTGAAAACTGTTATTCAGAGCTCCAGCAGAATCTTGGAAAACGTCATTCTCTCAGTCTGAGAACATCAGTTTGAGACAATATTTCAGGTTAAACATAACTTTTGAAAACAGCTTCGAATAAGTGTTTCTCTTGTTTATTTCAGATGCAAATTGATATATATATCTATATAAACCATTTATTTGATGTTTGAAAACTGTTATTCAGAGCTCCAGCAGAATCTAAGAAAATGTCATTCTCTCAGTCTGAGAACATCAGTTTGAGACAATATTTAAGGTTAAACATAAATTTTGAAAACAGCTTTGAATAAGTGTTTCTCTTTTTTATTTCAGATGCAAATTGATATATATATATATATATATATATTTTCATTTGGCTGTGAATTTTTTCCCTGCCATTTTGAAAGCGAACTTGACACAAATTGTTTACTCAAAAGATCTTTTCCCTACTGAGAAACTTTGCGGTATTTTCATCCAACGCGCATGTATTGAACTCAAGTGAAGCGAACACACACATTTAGAAAACACAAACCCAAACCTCGATATGAACATTAGAGTGATGGGATCGACAGTTCTTTTGACTGTACTTTGGCACTTAGTGCCAACATAAAAACTAAATGTTCTGTAGCAAAGTCTATTATAGAATCCCTCCCACCGGCACGGTCGCAGCTGAGTTCAACTGAACTGAGAAAGGAATGAAGTTCAGTACGTTCACTCAAAAGATCGTTCGTTCCAACAAATCGTTCGAGAACCACACAACACTAGAACGTTAGAGCCGCATGAAACCAGGCAAAGAGCCGCATGCGGCTCGGGAGCCGCGGGTTGGCCAGGCCTGGTGTAGAAAAAACTTTTTTTTACCCCCTATTGGCCCTTATGTGGGTGTTTTTAGTAGAATGACCTTATCACAATATGGCCTAAATTAATATTATTATAAATAGTGGCCTTGATAGTCTTCATATGGTTGAATTATCCTCAACATCTAGTCACACCCTAAAAGCATTATGACATTAATGTTACATATATTAAACTTTACTCACCTCTTCTCCGTTGTCTCACTGAACTTTCAGTCACTTGAATCAGACATTTCAATATCAAGTCAAGTTAAGTTATTTTATTGTCAAATAAACAAATAACAAAATAACAAAAAACAATTAATTGATAACAATTTGGACAATATTTGTCTTAATCAGGTAGAGGATATTTATCTTCAACGTCACTCACAAAATGGAAAGAGGTGGAACTGGAGTCCTAAATTATGTCTAACAACTTACCGATGGTAGTTGTGGACGTTGTGATGGCACAGAATGGGCAAGATGGGGCACCACTTGTGTTGACATACCCTTTGACAAAATATACATATCAATTAAAAAAAGAGGTTGTGATTATTCCATCAGAATGAAGATGGATTCAAAATAATTCACAGTTATGAAAACATTTTCTATTTCATCAACATAAACTACACTTTACTAAAAGTTATTACAGTTCTGGTAAGATCAATGAAAAAGCATGACATAAACATAACTGCAAACAACCTAATAAATGGCTTTAAATAACTTATATTTAGCATGCAATGCAAATTTTGATGTAATATGCGCTATGGTGGCTAGCACTAGCTTACGCAAGCTAGTGTTTTACATTAAGTGAAAAGTACCAAAGAAAACACAAATATGACTTACCTGGGGTGATGCAGTTTGTATTAGTGATGGGATCGGCAGTTCTTTTGACTGTACTGAATAACTAGAATCAGTTCATTAAAAGGATTCGTTCAAAATATTCTTTCAGTTCATTCGTTCACTAAATCACTAACTCAGTGCTTATGGAGCCCAGACTGCAATATCACCTACTTCCTGAACGCAGCCAAACAATCCGTTACTAACTTAAAGGATTCAGACCCGAGGTTAACATTCAATGCACTTCAGGGACAATGCAAAAAAAAAAAAAAGGACGCCCGGTGCGTTCACGGATAAGGAGCAGTACACAGACATTCGTGAGAAATTCAGCAAATAGAGAGGATCTTGAGGTGTGTTCACAGCTGAACATGAATCCTCGTTCACTGAAGGAATCCGTGTCTCGCGAATCCCCGGATGTGAATCCTCGTTCATTGAACGAATCTGTGTGTCGCGAATAACGGGATGTGAATCCTCGTTCACTGAACGAATCTGTGTCTCGCGCATCGGTAGCAGCCTAATGTGACAAACTCTCGTTGTGTATATACGTTTACAAACAAACGCAAATGCAAATGTAGTAGAGATTCTGTTACTTTTAAAAACACTGTGTGTGCGTTTCCAGCCTGTCCAATAAACAATTAAAGTGTGACTAAATGCTTGGTTGTTAAATGTTTTTTTGCACTAAAATAAAAATTAAATAAAACAAAAATAATAATAATACTAAAATGTAACATAAACTTAAATGCAATCAACAATAAATTAAAAAGGCCTTGTCTAAGTAAAACATTTTACTTGTTTTTAGATTTAGATTTAACATTTAGATTTAACATTTAGATATAGATTTAACATTTAAATATAGATTTAAATTTATATTTATATTTATATTTAGATTTAAGATTTAGATTTAACATTTAGATATGTATTTAACATTTACATTTAAATTTGACATTTAGATTTTATATTTCATAAATGTGAGAAATATCGTCTAAATGTCGGAAAACATAGCAAAATAATGCTTCTAAATCAGCGAATAAACAAGTAATTAATTGTACATTCATTGCCCTATAGAAGCTTGCTCACAACTCCTCGCACACCCTGCCCACGAGGGTAGCCATTCAGAGACCAGCGGCTTGAATCCTTCTGCTGTCATTGGCTGGACTTCTCCACCAATCATAGGGAGCTACCCGAGGGAAGAAGGGCGGGTCTTGCCGCATCTTCAGCAGAAAGATTCAGAGAAAATGGTGCAAAAAAAACGACGAAAGAAATACACAGCCTCAAGTAAGTTATATTTCTTAAAGTTGTGTTCATATAGTGAGGTGTTACCTAAATATTAAATTATGTTGACACATTTAAATATTACATTTAATATAGCGCAAATGGTGGCACTACCTCATTAAAATGTCTTATGCTAAAATGCTAAAACATCTATGGCTACTAAGGACAGTTCACTGAAAATAATATTGTAAAGAAAACATCATTTTCAGATAAGATTTCACTTTAAACCTAACTTTTTAAAACAACTTCAAATAAGTGTTTTCTTATGTTTGTTTTTATAAATTATTATTGATGTTTATAGCTAAATAAACCCTTTATTTGAAGTTTGGAAACTGTTCTGCAGGTTTACAGCAGCATGTTAGAAAACCTGATTCAGTTCATCCTCTGGTTTTATTCAAAACTTTTTTACTCCCCACATTATTTATTTATTTATTTAAATTTCCCTTTTTTTGAACAGATAGTCAGGAAGTCGTCGTGGGAGAGGGGCTTCGCTCATGGCTGCATCTACACAACCGTGCTGGTGGACCTGTCAGTCAAATTCAAAGGAGAAGACATGGTGGTGTTTGGTTCCTGCACAAGGTAGGGGGCTTGAGGGGCTTGTATTGTGGCTAAAAAATTGTGATAAAAAAAAAAGATCCAGGCTAGGCGGCATGTTCCCACACACTGCGGTCAAGTGAGCTGCGATCTAGCCGCAACCTTAAAACACTTGCGTTTTTGTGAAGGTGTTACAGTAGTGGGAGAGAAGTCATACGCGGAAGGATCTACGACACTATTACTGATATATTCTCAAAAATACTCTGATATGGTGACATTAAGGTAAGATTTGAAGAGACATTTGCGTGATGAGACCAGAGTCTCCAAACATGTGTGAGACTTTTGGAAGAAAAGCAGCCGAAATAGGAAATATTTATTTTCTGCTAATCTGTTATAATTTCCTGTTTATTTTTTTGTTGTCTTACAAAATAATTCAATTATGGTTGTTTAAATAATTTAATTACTGACTTATGGCGTTATTTTTGCTTAGAAAGCTGTTTGTGCACAACCTTTTTTATTATAAAAAATAAACCTTATTAGTTGACAAAGATCTGACTTTATTTTCATGTTCAGCAGGTTTTGAAGTATAAGTGAACAAAGTTTCATGCATTTTTACTGTAGAAATATGGATTTATTGTCAATTTAGTACAGTGTATTGATGTCCCTGTTAATCATGCACAATATATTTTAATTCTTATAAAAAAAACTCAATAGTTGACAAAGATCTGACTTTATTTTCATGTTCAACAGGTTTTGAAGTATAAGTGAAATAAGTTATGTATTTTTACTGTAGAAACATTGATTTATTGTCAATTTAGTACAGTGTATTGATGTCACTGTTATTGAAGCACTATATATTTTAATCCTTATCAAAAGAAAACCTAAAATACATGATGGAACTGCTATCTTCGGTGCGCAAGGATTTAGCTGAAATTATTCAAACAGAAGTTTGCGCAATGTTGGAAAGTGAGATGGCGGTGATTCGAGCGGATATTGTTGCAGCTAGAGCGGAGCTCAAAGAATACAGGTTGACGATCGCCTCTGAACTCTCCGCCATGAAATCTACGGTGAAGGATGTGGAAGAAAGTTTGTCAACGTGGACAGATGATGTTGTTTCACTCAAGAAGGAGGTGAAGCGGCTAACGGGGGTCATGGACCAACTTCAGAATAAATGCGAGGACTTGGAGGCGAGGTCGCGGACAAACAACATAAGATCCTTATGTCGAAATACCGGAGACCCTTGAATGCAACACCGAGTCTGTGTCCGCGCTTCTGCAGCGGGCCTTTGATCTGAAAGACGCGCCGCTCCTGGACAGAGCTCACCGTCTCTCCCCGCCTGGATCTACAGAGGGACGCCGGTCAAACACGATCATAGCCTGCGTTCACTACTTCCAAGACTGTGAAAACATTCTGAGACTCGCTCGGACTAGACAACGCATCGGTGTGGACGGAGTCAGCACCTCAGTGTTTCCTGACTACCCGACAAGTGTTGCCAAAGCACGCGCAGCGTTCAATGACGTAAAGAGTCGGTTTTGGGGAGTGGACGGGGTTCGGTTCGGATTTGCTTATCCTGCCCGCTTCAGAATCACGTACAAGAAGTGTTTTCTTTTGTTTGTTATTATAAATTATTATTGATGTTTATAGCTAAATAAACCCTTTATTTGAAGTTTGGAAACTGTTCTGCAGGTTTACAGCAGCATGTTAGAAAACCTGATTCAGTTCATCCTCTGGTTTTATTCAAAACTTTTTTACTCCCCACATTATTTATTTATTTATTTAAATTTCCCTTTTTTTGAACAGATAGTCAGGAAGTCGTCGTGGGAGAGGGGCTTCGCTCATGGCTGCATCTACACAACCGTGCTGGTGGACCTGTCAGTCAAATTCAAAGGAGAAGACATGGTGGTGTTTGGTTCCTGCACAAGGTAGGGGGCTTGAGGGGATTGTATTGTGGCTAAAAAATTGTGATTAAAAAAAAAGATCCAGGCTAGGCGGCATGGTCCCCCACACTGCGGTCAAGTGAGCCGCGATCTAGCCGCAACCTTAAAACACTTGCGTTTTTGTGAAGGTGTTACAGTAGTGGGAGAGAAGTCATACGCGGAAGGATCTACGACACTATTACTGATATATTCTCAAAAATACTCTGATATGGTGACATTAAAGTAAGATTTGAAGAGACATTTGCGTGATGAGACCAGAGTCTCCAAACATGTGTGAGACTGTTGGAAGAAAAGCAGCCGAAATAGGAAATATTTATTTTCTGCTAATCTGTTATAATTTCCTGTTTATTTTTTTGTTTTCTTACAAAATAATTCAATTACGGTTGTTTAAATAATTTAATTACTGACTTATGGCGTTATTTTTGCTTAGAAAGCTGTTTGTGCACAACCCTTTTTAATTATAAAAAATAAACCTTATTAGTTGACAAAGATCTGACTTTATTTTCATGTTCAGCAGGTTTTGAAGTATAAGTGAACAAAGTTTCATGCATTTTTACTGTAGAAATATGGATTTATTGTCAATTTAGTACAGTGTATTGATGTCCCTGTTAATCATGCACAATATATTTTAATTCTTATAAAAAAAACTCAATAGTTGACAAAGATCTGACTTTATTTCATGTTCAACAGGTTTTGAAGTATAAGTGAAATAAGTTATGTATTTTTACTGTAGAAACATTGATTTATTGTCAATTTAGTACAGTGTATTGATGTCACTGTTATTCAAGCACTATATATTTTGATCCTTATCAAAAGAAAACCTAAAATACATGATGGAACTGCTATCTTCGGTGCGCAAGGATTTAGCTGAAATTATTCAAACAGAAGTTTGCGCAATGTTGGAAAGTGAGATGGCGGTGATTCGAGCGGATATTGTTGCAGCTAGAGCGGAGCTCAAAGAATACAGGTTGACGATCGCCTCTGAACTCTCCGCCATGAAATCTACGGTGAAGAATGTGAAAGTAAGTTTGTCAACGTGTACAGATGATGTTGTTTCACTCAAGAAGGAGGTGAAGCGGCTCACGGGGGTCATGGACCAACTTCAGAATAAATGCGAGGACTTGGAGGCGAGGTCGCGGACAAACAACATAAGATCCTTATGTCGAAATACCGGAAACCCTTGAATGCAACACCGAGTCTGTGTCCGCGCTTCTGCAGCGGGCCTTTGATCTGAAAGACGCGCCGCTCCTGGACAGAGCTCACCGTCTCTCCCCGCCTGGATCTACAGAGGGACGCCGGTCAAACACGATCATAGCCCGCGTTCACTACTTCCAAGACTGTGAAAACATTCTGAGACTCGCTCAGACTAGACAACGCATCAGTGTGGACGGAGTCAGCACCTCAGTGTTTCCTGACTACCCGACAAGTGTTGCCAAAGCACGCGCAGCGTTCAATGACGTAAAGAGTCGGTTTTGGGGAGTGGACGGGGTTCGGTTCGGATTTGCTTATCCTGCCCGCTTCAGAATCACGTACAAGAAGTGTTTTCTTTTGTTTGTTTTTATAAATTATTATTGATGTTTATAGCTAAATAAACCCTTTATTTGAAGTTTGGAAACTGTTCTGCAGGTTTACAGCAGCATGTTAGAAAACCTGATTCAGTTCATCCTCTGGTTTTATTCAAAACTTTTTTACTCCCCACATTATTTATTTATTTATTTAAATTTCCCTTTTTTTGAACAGATAGTCAGGAAGTCGTCGTGGGAGAGGGGCTTCGCTCATGGCTGCATCTACACAACCGTGCTGGTGGACCTGTCAGTCAAATTCAAAGGAGAAGACATGGTGGTGTTTGGTTCCTGCACAAGGTAGGGGGCTTGAGGGGATTGTATTGTGGCTAAAAAATTGTGATTAAAAAAAAAGATCCAGGCTAGGCGGCATGGTCCCCCACACTGCGGTCAAGTGAGCCGCGATCTAGCCGCAACCTTAAAACACTTGCGTTTTTGTGAAGGTGTTACAGTAGTGGGAGAGAAGTCATACGCGGAAGGATCCACGACACTATTACTGATATATTCTCAAAAATACTCTGATATGGTGACATTAAAGTAAGATTTGAAGAGACATTTGCGTGATGAGACCAGAGTCTCCAAACATGTGTGAGACTGTTGGAAGAAAAGCAGCCGAAATAGGAAATATTTATTTTCTGCTAATCTGTTATAATTTCCTGTTTATTTTTTTGTTTTCTTACAAAATAATTCAATTACGGTTGTTTAAATAATTTAATTACTGACTTATGGCGTTATTTTTGCTTAGAAAGCTGTTTGTGCACAACCCTTTTTTATTATAAAAAATAAACCTTATTAGTTGACAAAGATCTGACTTTATTTTCATGTTCAGCAGGTTTTGAAGTATAAGTGAACAAAGTTTCATGCATTTTTACTGTAGAAATATGGATTTATTGTCAATTTAGTACAGTGTATTGATGTCCCTGTTAATCATGCACAATATATTTTAATTCTTATAAAAAAAACTCAATAGTTGACAAAGATCTGACTTTATTTCATGTTCAACAGGTTTTGAAGTATAAGTGAAATAAGTTATGTATTTTTACTGTAGAAACATTGATTTATTGTCAATTTAGTACAGTGTATTGATGTCACTGTTATTCAAGCAATATATATTTTGATCCTTATCAAAAGAAAACCTAAAATACATGATGGAACTGCTATCTTCGGTGCGCAAGGATTTAGCTGAAATTATTCAAACAGAAGTTTGCGCAATGTTGGAAAGTGAGATGGCGGTGATTCGAGCGGATATTGTTGCAGCTAGAGCGGAGCTCAAAGAATACAGGTTGACGATCGCCTCTGAACTCTCCGCCATGAAATCTACGGTGAAGAATGTGAAAGTAAGTTTGTCAACGTGTACAGATGATGTTGTTTCACTCAAGAAGGAGGTGAAGCGGCTCACGGGGGTCATGGACCAACTTCAGAATAAATGCGAGGACTTGGAGGCGAGGTCGCGGACAAACAACATAAGATCCTTATGTCGAAATACCGGAGACCCTTGAATGCAACACCGAGTCTGTGTCCGCGCTTCTGCAGCGGGCCTTTGATCTGAAAGACGCGCCGCTCCTGGACAGAGCTCACCGTCTCTCCCCGCCTGGATCTACAGAGGGACGCCGGTCAAACACGATCATAGCCCGCGTTCACTACTTCCAAGACTGTTAAAACATTCTGAGACTCGCTCAGACTAGACAACGCATCAGTGTGGACAGAGTCAGCACCTCAGTGTTTCCTGACTACCCGACAAGTGTTGCCAAAGCACGCGCAGCGTTCAATGACGTAAAGAGTCGGTTTTGGGGAGTGGACGGGGTTCGGTTCGGATTTGCTTATCCTGCCCGCTTCAGAATCACGTACAAGAAGTGTTTTCTTTTGTTTGTTATTATAAATTATTATTGATGTTTATAGCTAAATAAACCCTTTATTTGAAGTTTGGAAACTGTTCTGCAGGTTTACAGCAGCATGTTAGAAAACCTGATTCAGTTCATCCTCTGGTTTTATTCAAAACTTTTTTACTCCCCACATTATTTATTTATTTATTTAAATTTCCCTTTTTTTGAACAGATAGTCAGGAAGTCGTCGTGGGAGAGGGGCTTCGCTCATGGCTGCATCTACACAACCGTGCTGGTGGACCTGTCAGTCAAATTCAAAGGAGAAGACATGGTGGTGTTTGGTTCCTGCACAAGGTAGGGGGCTTGAGGGGATTGTATTGTGGCTAAAAAATTGTGATTAAAAAAAAAGATCCAGGCTAGGCGGCATGGTCCCCCACACTGCGGTCAAGTGAGCCGCGATCTAGCCGCAACCTTAAAACACTTGAGTTTTTGTGAAGGTGTTACAGTAGTGGGAGAGAAGTCATATGCGGAAGGTTCTATGACACTATTACTGATATATTCTCAAAAATACTCTGATATGGTGACATTAAAGTAAGATTTGAAGAGACATTTGCGTGATGAGACCAGAGTCTCCAAACATGTGTGAGACTGTTGGAAGAAAAGCAGCCAAAATAGGAAATATTTATTTTCTGCTAATCTGTTATAATTTCCTGTTTATTTTTTTGTTTTCTTGCAAAATAATTCAATTACGGTTGTTTAAATAATTTAATTACTGACTTACGACGTTATTTTTGCTTAGAAAGCTGTTTGTGCACAACGTATTTTATTATAAAAAATAAACCTTAATAGTTGACAAAGATCTGACTTTATTTTCATGTTCAGCAGGTTTTGAAGTATAAGTGAACAAAGTTTTATGTATTTTTACTGTAGAAATATGGATTTATTGTCAATTTAGTACAGTGTATAGATGTCCCTGTTTATTAGGGTTAGGCGTTAGGGTTGAAGGGGGGTGACAGGGAGGGTCCCTGTCGAGGGCACGGGCCAGTGCAAACCCGTTGATGAACCCTCCCTACCTGTAAAAGAAATTCAAAAGGGATTAAAGTTTAGGAGTTAGGTTAAGGGTAAGGGTAAGTGCTTAAACAATCAAAAACAAAACTCAATAAAATATATAAAAGATCAAGATAACACAGGAGTTACAGAAAATCAAGGAAAGGCCTGCACAAATTAAAATGTTTTAGATCGTTCCAAAGCTTAGGAGCAACTGCCTGGAAGGGTTTCTCTCCTCTGGTCCTGAACCGTGTGCGAGGAACCACAAGTAGATTCTGATCCATAGACCTCAGAGCACGAGCTGGGGTGTTAGGCTGGATGGAAGTCAGTGATCAGTCAGAGCCTGACTAGAATAACAAGGATCGGAGAAATGTAATACAATACAAATAAATAAATAAATGCACTGATCATGCGTTCAGAGATAAGCTCTCCATGTTTCCTTCATCCACTGTTTTATAGTGTTTCCCATCTTGTTTACCTCTTTATGCTGGAATTAAATAATGAATTAAATATACAGAATAAAGTATATTTTTATACAGAATAAAGGTTACAAAAAAACCTTTTTTTACCCCCTATTGGCCCTTATGTGGGTGTTTTTAGTAGAATGACCTTATCACAATATGGCCTAAATTAATATTATTATAAATAGTGGCCTTGATAGTCTTCATATGGTTGAATTATCCTCAACATCTAGTCACACCCTAAAAGCATTATGACATTAATGTTACATATATTAAACTTTACTCACCTCTTCTCCGTTGTCTCACTGAACTTTCAGTCACTTGAATCAGACATTTCTATATCAAGTCAAGTTAAGTTATTTTATTGTCAAATAAACAAATAACAAAATAACAAAAAACAATTAATTGATAACAATTTGGACAATATTTGTCGTAATCAGGTAGAGGATATTTATCTTCAACGTCACTCACAAAATGGAAAGAGGTGGAACTGGAGTCCTAAATTATGTCTAACAACTTACCGATGGTAGTTGTGGACGTTGTGATGGCACAGAATGGGCAAGATGGGGCACCACTTGTGTTGGCATACCCTTTGACAAAATATACATATCAATTAAAAAAAGAGGTTGTGATTATTCCATCAGAATGAAGATGGATTCAAAATAATTCACAGTTATGAAAACATTTTCTATTTCATCAACATAAACTACACTTTACTAAAAGTTATTACAGTTCTGGTAAGATCAATGAAAAAGCATGACATAAACATAACTGCAAACAACCTAATAAATGGCTTTAAATAACTTATATTTAGCATGCAATGCAAATTTTGATGTAATATGCGCTATGGTGGCTAGCACTAGCTTACGCAAGCTAGTGATGTACATTAAGTGAAAAGTACCAAAGAAAACACAAATATGACTTACCTGGGGTGATGCAGTTTGTATTAGTGATGGGATCGGCAGTTCTTTTGACTGTACTGAATAACTAGAATCAGTTCATTAAAAGGATTCGTTCAAAATATTCTTTCAGTTCGTTCGTTCACTAAATCACTAACTCAGTGCTTATGGAGCCCAGACTGCAATATCACCTACTTCCTGAACGCAGCCAAACAATCCGTTACTAACTTAAAGGATTCAGACCTGAGGTTAACATTCAATGCACTTCAGGGACAATGTAAAAAAAAAAGAAAGGACGCCCGGTGCGTTCACGGACAAGGAGCAGTACACAGACATTCGTGAGAAATTCAGCAAATAGAGAGGATCTTGAGGTGTGTTCACAGCTGAACATGAATCCTCGTTCACTGAAGGAATCCGTGTCTCGCGAATCCCCGGATGTGAATCCTCGTTCATTGAACGAATCTGTGTGTCGCGAATAACGGGATGTGAATCCTCGTTCACTGAACGAATCTGTGTCTCGCGCATCGGTAGCAGCCTAATGTGACAAACTCTCGTTGTGTATATACGTTTACAAACAAACGCAAATGCAAATGTAGTAGAGATTCTGTTACTTTTAAAAACACTGTGTGTGCGTTTCCAGCCTGTCCAATAAACAAATAAAGTGTGACTAAATGCTTGGTTGTTAAATGTTTTTTTGCACTAAAATAAAAATTTAATAAAACAAAAATAATAATAATACTAAAATGTAACATAAACTTAAATGCAATCAACAATAAATTAAAAAGGACTTGTCTTATTGTGTTATTCAGAGCTCCAGCAGCTTGTTTATTTCAGATGCAAATTGATATATATAGCTATATAAACCCTTTATTTGAGGTTTGAAAACTGCTATTCAGAGCTCCAGCAGAATCTTAGAAAACGTCATTCTCTCAGTCTTAGAACATCAGTTTGAGACAATATTTCATGTTAAACATAACTTTTGAAAACAGTTTCGAATAAGTGTTTCTCTTGTTTATTTCAATGCAATTTGATAGATATAGCTATATAAACCCTTTATTTGATGTTTGAAAACTGTTATTCAGAGCTCCAGCAGAATCTTGGAAAACGTCATTCTCAGTCTGAGAACATCAGTTTGAGACAATATTTCATGTTAAACATAACTTTTGAAAACAGCTTTGAATAAGTGTTTCTCTTGTTTATTTCAGATGCAAATTGATATATATAGCTATATAAACCCTTTATTTGATGTTTGAAAACTGTTATTCAGAGCCCCAGCAGAATCTTGGAAAACGTCATTCTTAGTCTGAGAACATCAGTTTGAGACAATATTTCAGGTTAAACATAACTTTTGAAAACAGCTTGGAATAAGTGTTTCTCTTGTTTATTTCAGATGCAAATTGATATATATAGCTATATAAACCCTTTATTTGATGTTTGAAAACTGCTATTCAGAGCTCCAGCAGAATCTTAGAAAACGTCATTCTCTCAGTCTTAGAACATCAGTTTGAGACAATATTTCAGGTTAAACATAACTTTTGAAAACAGTTTCGAGGTTAACATTCAATGCACTTCAGGGACAATGCAAAAAAAAAAAAAAGGACGCCCGGTGCGTTCACGGACAAGGAGCAGTACACAGACATTCGTTAGAAATTCAGCAAATAGAGAGGATCTTGAGGTGTGTTCACAGCTGAACATGAATCCTCGTTCACTGAAGGAATCCGTATCTTGCGAATCCCCGGATGTGAATCCTCGTTCATTGAACGAATCTGTGTGTCGCGAATAACGGGATGTGAATCCTCGTTCACTGAACGAATCTGTGTCTCGCGCATCGGTAGCAGCCTAATGTGACAAACTCTCGTTGTGTATATACGTTTACAAACAAACGCAAATGCAAATGTAGTAGAGATTCTGTTACTTTTAAAAACACTGTGTGTGCGTTTCCAGCCTGTCCAATAAACAAATAAAGTGTGACTAAATGCTTGGTTGTTAAATGTTTTTTTGCACTAAAATAAAAATTTAATAAAACAAAAATAATAATAATACTAAAATGTAACATAAACTTAAATGCAATCAACAATAAATTAAAAAGGACTTGTCTTATTGTGTTATTCAGAGCTCCAGCAGCTTGTTTATTTCAGATGCAAATTGATATATATAGCTATATAAACCCTTTATTTGATGTTTGAAAACTGCTATTCAGAGCTCCAGCAGAATCTTAGAAAACGTCATTCTCTCAGTCTTAGAACATCAGTTTGAGACAATATTTCATGTTAAACATAACTTTTGAAAACAGTTTCGAATAAGTGTTTCTCTTGTTTATTTCAATGCAATTTGATAGATATAGCTATATAAACCCTTTATTTGATGTTTGAAAACTGTTATTCAGAGCTCCAGCAGAATCTTGGAAAACGTCATTCTCAGTCTGAGAACATCAGTTTGAGACAATATTTCATGTTAAACATAACTTTTGAAAACAGCTTCGAATAAGTGTTTCTCTTGTTTATTTCAGATGCAAATTGATATATATAGCTATATAAACCCTTTATTTGATGTTTGAAAACTGTTATTCAGAGCCCCAGCAGAATCTTGGAAAACGTCATTCTTAGTCTGAGAACATCAGTTTGAGACAATATTTCAGGTTAAACATAACTTTTGAAAACAGCTTGGAATAAGTGTTTCTCTTGTTTATTTCAGATGCAAATTGATATATATAGCTATATAAACCCTTTATTTGATGTTTGAAAACTGCTATTCAGAGCTCCAGCAGAATCTTAGAAAACGTCATTCTCTCAGTCTTAGAACATCAGTTTGAGACAATATTTCAGGTTAAACATAACTTTTGAAAACAGTTTCGAATAAGTGTTTCTCTTGTTTATTTCAGATGCAAATTGATATATATAGCTATATAAACCCTTTATTTGATGTTTGAAAACTGCTATTCAGAGCTCCAGCAGAATCTTAGAAAACGTCATTCTCTCAGTCTGAGAACATCAGTTTGAGACAATATTTCAGGTTAAACATAACTTTTGAAAACAGCTTCGAATGTGTTTCTCTTGTTTATTTCAGATGCAAATTGATATATATAGCTATATAAACCCTTTATTTGAGGTTTGAAAACTGTTATTCAGAGCTCCAGCAGAATCTTAGAAAACGTCATTCTCTCAGTCTGAGAACATCAGTTTGAGACAACATTTCAGGTTAAACATAACTTTTGAAAACAGCTTTGAATGTGTTTCTCTTGTTTATTTCAGATGCAAATTGTTATATATAGCTATATAAACCCTTTATTTGATGTTTGAAAACTGCTATTCAGAGCTCCAGCAGAATCTTGGAAAACGTCATTCTCTCAGTCTGAGAACATCAGTTTGAGACAATATTTCAGGTTAAACATAACTTTTGAAAACAGTTTCGAATAAGTGTTTCTCTTGTTTATGTCAGATGCAAATTGATATATATAGCTATATAAACCCTTTATTTGATGTTTGAAAACTGCTATTCAGAGCTCCAGCAGAATCTTAGAAAACGTCATTCTCTCAGTCTGAGAACATCAGTTTGAGACAATATTTCAGGTTAAACATAACTTTTGAAAACAGCTTCGAATAAGTATTTCTCTTGTTTATTTCAGATGCAAATTGATATATATATCTATATAAACCCTTTATTTGATGTTTGAAAACTGTTATTCAGAGCTCCAGCAGAATCCTGGAAAACGTCATTCTCTCAGTCTGAGAACATCAGTTTGAGACAATATTTCAGGTTAAAGGAACTCAAATCTCTTTCCTGTCTAATGAGTTCTGCGCATTCGTTTGATCCAAGGAAGAGTGACATTTTAGAATTAAAACAGTCAATTTATTAATAACAAAGTATGATTACCAAAGTAGGCCTTACAAGACCTTAAATACAACAGTTTAACAAAGAAATGCAAATTATTCAAATTGTTCAGAAATACCACAGTTCCAGCGCTTGGTCCAGTCTCTGTCAGTCATCCTGGCTCACCCAGGTCCTCCCAGAGAGTGGCCCTTAATCTTTAGATCGTCTCGTCTTTTAAAGCCAAGACACTCAAGACACTCCCAGAACCAAATCTGACTCCATAATGAACAACAGATGTTGTTTGATCTGATCACTAATCTAAACAAAGAATCTCCTGACCTCCTTCACACCTGTTATCTCCAACCAGGTTCGAGGGCCCTAAATTCCGTGTCCTGATACTTCAAAAGTCGGGAACATCCTTGTCTAAACAATCACAACATTTGTTACTGTGGCTTTATCCTTCCTCCCCCAATACATACAGTATGTTATCTTCACAGTCACCTTTAAGCCATGTCACCAAGGGCCATAAAAGTTAAGACACAATTGGCCAGAGCCCCTGAGCCCTGAAACTTCATAACCCCTGCTGTGAGGAAGAGAGCTGTCGTAAAACACAACACAGGATGTTTAAGATCTGAATGAGAGATGACATTATCAATGTTTAACAGTTGATTACACAAAGGACATACATTCAACTCATCAATGGATACACCTATAGGAAATTAATTTAGAATATGTCTTCAAGGTTAAACATAACTTTTGAAAACAGCTTGGAATAAGTGTTTCTCTTGTTTATTTCAGATGCAAATTAATATATATAGCTATATAAACCCTTTATTTGATGTTTGAAAACTGCTATTCAGAGCTCCAGCAGAATCTTAGAAAACGTCATTCTCTCAGTCTGAGAACATCAGTTTGAGACAATATTTCAGGTTAAACATAACTTTTGAAAACAGCTTTGAATAAGTTTTTCTCTTGTTTATTTCAGATGCAAATATATATATATATATATATATATATATAGCTATATAAACCCTTTATTTGATGTTTGAAAACTGCTATTCAGAGCTCCAGCAGAATCTTGGAAAACGTCATTCTCTCAGTCTGAGAACATCAGTTTGAGACAATATTTCAGGTTAAACATAACTTTTGAAAACAGCTTCGAATAAGTGTTTCTCTTGTTTATTTCAGATGCAAATTGATATATATAGCTATATAAACCCTTTATTTGATGTTTGAAAACTGCTATTCAGAGCTCCAGCAGAATCTTGGAAAACTTCATTCTCTTAGTCTGAGAACATCAGTTTGAGACAATATTTCAGGTTAAACATAACTTTTGAAAACAGCTTCGAATAAGTGTTTCTCTTGTTTATTTCAGATGCAAATTGATATATATAGCTATATAAACCCTTTATTTGATGTTAGAAAACTGTTATTCAGAGCTCCAGCAGAATCTTAGAAAACGTCATTCTCTCAGTCTGAGAACATCAGTTTGAGACAATATTTCAGGTTAGACATAACTTTTGAAAACAGCTTCGAATAAGTGTTTCTCTTGTTTATTTCAGATGCAAATTGATATATATAGCTATATAAACCCTTTATTTGATGTTTGAAAACTGCTATTCAGAGCTCCAGCAGAATCTTAGAAAACGTCATTCTCTCAGTCTGAGAACATCAGTTTGAGACAATATTTCAGGTTAAACATAACTTTTGAAAACAGCTTCGAATAAGTGTTTCTCTTGTTTATTTCAGATGCAAATTGATATATATAGCTATATAAACCCTTTATTTGATGTTTGAAAACTGCTATTCAGAGCTCCAGCAGAATCTTAGAAAACGTCATTCTCTCAGTCTGAGAACATCAGTTTGAGACAATATTTCAGGTTAAACATAACTTTTGAAAACAGCTTTGAATAAGTGTTTCTCTTGTTTATTTCAGATGCAAATTGATATATATAGCTATATAAACCCTTTATTTGATGTTTGAAAACTGCTATTCAGAGCTCCAGCAGAATCTTAGAAAACGTCATTCTCTCAGTCTGAGAACATCAGTTTGAGACAATATTTCAGGTTAAACATAACTTTTGAAAACAGCTTCGAATAAGTGTTTCTCTTGATTATTTCAGATGCAAATTGATATATATAGCTATATAAACCCTTTATTTGATGTTTTAAAACTGTTATTCAGAGCTCCAGCAGAATCTTGGAAAACGTCATTCTCTCAGTCTGAGAAGATCAGTTTGAGACAATATTTCAGGTTAAACATAACTTTTGAAAACAGCTTCGAATAAATGTTTCTCTTGTTTATTTCAGATGCAAATTGATATATATAGCTATATAAACCCTTTATTTGATGTTTGAAAACTGCTATTCAGAGCTCCAGCAGAATCTTAGAAAACGTCATTCTCTCAGTCTGAGAACATCAGTTTGAGACAATGTTTCAGGTTAAACATAACTTTTGAAAACAGCTTCGAATAAGTGTTTCTCTTGTTTATTTCAGATGCAAATTGATATATATAGCTATATAAACCCTTTATTTGAAGTTTGAAAACTGCTATTCAGAGCTCCAGCAGAATCTTAGAAAACGTCATTCTCTCAGTCTGAGAACATCAGTTTGAGACAATATTTCAGGTTAAAAATAACTTTTGAAAACAGCTTTGAATATGTTTTTCTCTTGTTTATTTCAGATGCAAATTATATATAGCTATATAAACCCTTTATTTGATGTTTGAAAACTGTTATTCAGAGCTCCAGCAGCATCTTAGCCCGCGTTCACTACTTCCAAGACTGTGAAAACATTCTGAGACTCGCTCGGACTAGACAACGCAATGCTGTATCTACAAGACCGTTCTGGTGGACCTGTCAATCAAATTCAAAGGAGAAGACATGGTGGTGTTTGGTTTGTGCACCAGGTAGGGTGCTTGGGGGAATTGCATTGTGGAAAAAAAAAGAGAAATGTTGATAAAAAAGAAGAACCACAAGGTGGCGGGATTGGACATCAAATACATCTCAGTCTGAATACATCACATTTAGAGAAGGTCTCACTTAAACATATCCTTTGAAAACAGCTTCGAATAAGTGTTTCTCTTGTTTATTTCAGATGGAAAATGATATATATAGCTATATAAACCCTTTATTTGATGTTTGAAAACTGCTATTCAGAGCTCCAGCAGAATCTTGGAAAACGTCATTCTCTCAGTCTGAGAACATCAGTTTGAGACAATATTTCAGGTTAAACATAACTTTTGAAAACAGCTTCGAATAAGTGTTTCTCTTGTTTATTTCAGATGCAAATTGATATATATAGCTATATAAACCGTTTAACATCAGTTTGAGACAATATTTCATGTTAAACATAACTTTTGAAAACAGCTTCGAATAAGTGTTTCTCTTGTTCTTTTCAGATGCAAATTGATATATATAGCTATATAAACCCTTTATTTGATGTTTGAAAACTGTTATTCAGAGCTCCAGCAGAATCTTGGAAAACGTCATTCTCTCAGTCTGAGAACAATCAGTTTGAGACAATATTTCAGGTTAAACATAACTTTTGAAAACAGCTTTGAATAAGTGTTTCTCTTGTTTATTTCAGATGCAAATTGATATATATAGCTATATAAACCCTTTATTTGATCTTTGAAAACTGCTATTCAGAGCTTCAGCAGAATCTTAGAAAACGTCATTCTCTCGGTCTGAGAACATCAGTTTGAGACAATATTTCAGGTTAAACATAACTTTTGAAACCAGCTTCGAATAAGTGTTTCTCTTGTTTATTTCAGATGCAAATTGATATATATAGCTATATAAACCCTTTATTTGATGTTTGAAAACTGCTATTCAGAGCTCCAGCAGAATCTTAGAAAACGTCATTCTCTCAGTCTGAGAACATCAGTTTGAGACAATATTTCAGGTTAAACATAACTTTTGAAAACAGCTTCGAATAAGTGTTTCTCTTGTTTATTTCAGATGCAAATTGATATATATAGCTATATAAACCCTTTATTTGATGTTTTAAAACTGTTATTCAGAGCTCCAGCAGAATCTTGGAAAACGTCATTCTCTCAGTCTGAGAAGATCAGTTTGAGACAATATTTCAGGTTAAACATAACTTTTGAAAACAGCTTCGAATAAATGTTTCTCTTGTTTATTTCAGATGCAAATTGATATATATAGCTATATAAACCCTTTATTTGATGTTTGAAAACTGCTATTCAGAGCTCCAGCAGAATCTTAGAAAACGTCATTCTCTCAGTCTGAGAACATCAGTTTGAGACAATGTTTCAGGTTAAACATAACTTTTGAAAACAGCTTCGAATAAGTGTTTCTCTTGTTTATTTCAGATGCAAATTGATATATATAGCTATATAAACCCTTTATTTGATGTTTGAAAACTGCTATTCAGAGCTCCAGCAGAATCTTAGAAAACGTCATTCTCTCAGTCTGAGAACATCAGTTTGAGACAATATTTCAGGTTAAACATAACTTTTGAAAACAGCTTCGAATAAGTGTTTCTCTTGATTATTTCAGATGCAAAATGATATATATAGCTATATAAACCCTTTATTTGATGTTTTAAAACTGTTATTCAGAGCTCCAGCAGCATCTTAGCCCGCGTTCACTACTTCCAAGACTGTGAAAACATTCTGAGACTCGCTCGGACTAGACAACGCAATGCTGTATCTACAAGACCGTTCTGGTGGACCTGTCAATCAAATTCAAAGGAGAAGACATGGTGGTGTTTGGTTTGTGCACCAGGTAGGGTGCTTGGGGGAATTGCATTGTGGAAAAAAAAAGAGAAATGTTGATAAAAAAGAAGAACCACAAGGTGGCGGGATTGGACATCAAATACATCTCAGTCTGAATACATCACATTTAGAGAAGGTCTCACTTAAACATATCCTTTGAAAACAGCTTCGAATAAGTGTTTCTCTTGTTTATTTCAGATGGAAAATGATATATATAGCTATATAAACCCTTTATTTGATGTTTGAAAACTGCTATTCAGAGCTCCAGCAGAATCTTGGAAAACGTCATTCTCTCAGTCTGAGAACAATCAGTTTGAGACAATATTTCAGGTTAAACATAACTTTTGAAAACAGCTTCGAATAAGTGTTTCTCTTGTTTATTTCAGATGCAAATTGATATATATAGCTATATAAACCCTTTATTTGATCTTTGAAAACTGCTATTCAGAGCTTCAGCAGAATCTTAGAAAACGTCATTCTCTCGGTCTGAGAACATCAGTTTGAGACAATATTTCAGGTTAAACATAACTTTTGAAAACAGCTTTGAATAAGTTTTTCTTTTGTTTATTTCAGATGCAAATTGATATATATAGCTATATAAACCCTTTATTTGATGTTTTAAAACTGTTATTCAGAGCTCCAGCAGAATCTTAGAAAACGTCATTCTCTCAGTCGGAGAAGATCAGTTTGAGACAATATTTCAGGTTAAACATAACTTTTGAAAACAGCTTCGAATAAGTGTTTCTCTTGTTTATTTCAGATGCAAATTGATATATATAGCTATATAAACCCTTTATTTGATCTTTGAAAACTGCTATTCAGAGCTTCAGCAGAATCTTAGAAAACGTCATTCTCTCGGTCTGAGAACATCAGTTTGAGACAATATTTCAGGTTAAACATAACTTTTGAAAACAGCTTTGAATAAGTTTTTCTTTTGTTTATTTCAGATGCAAATTGATATATATAGCTATATAAACCCTTTATTTGATGTTTGAAAACTGTTATTCAGAGCTCCAGCAGCATCTTAGCCCGCGTTCACTACTTCCAAGACTGTGAAAACATTCTGAGACTCGCTCGGACTAGACAACGCAATGCTGTATCTACAAGACCGTTCTGGTGGACCTGTCAATCAAATTCAAAGGAGAAGACATGGTGGTGTTTGGTTTGTGCACCAGGTAGGGTGCTTGGGGGAATTGCATTGTGGAAAAAAAAAGAGAAATGTTGATAAAAAAGAAGAACCACAAGGTGGCGGGATTGGACATCAAATACATCTCAGTCTGAATACATCACATTTAGAGAAGGTCTCACTTAAACATATCCTTTGAAAACAGCTTCGAATAAGTGTTTCTCTTGTTTATTTCAGATGCAAATTGATATATATAGCTATATAAACCCTTTATTTGATGTTTGAAAACTGTTATTCAGAGCTCCAGCAGAATCTTGGAAAACGTCATTCTCTCAGTCTGAGAACATCAGTTTGAGACAATATTTCAGGTTAAACATAACTTTTGAAAACAGCTTCGAATAAGTGTTTCTCTTGTTTATTTCAGATGCAAATTGATATATATAGCTATATAAACCGTTTAACATCAGTTTGAGACAATATTTCATGTTAAACATAACTTTTGAAAACAGCTTCGAATAAGTGTTTCTCTTGTTTTTTTCAGATGCAAATTGATATATATAGCTATATAAACCCTTTATTTGATGTTTGAAAACTGTTATTCAGAGCTCCAGCAGAATCTTGGAAAACGTCATTCTCTCAGTCTGAGAACAATCAGTTTGAGACAATATTTCAGGTTAAACATAACTTTTGAAAACAGCTTCGAATAAGTGTTTCTCTTGTTTATTTCAGATGCAAATTGATATATATAGCTATATAAACCCTTTATTTGATGTTTGAAAACTGCTATTCAGAGCTCCAGCAGAATCTTAGAAAACGTCATTCTCTCAGTCTGAGAACATCAGTTTGAGAAAATGTTTCAGGTTAAACATAACTTTTGAAAACAGCTTCGAATAAGTGTTTCTCTTGTTTATTTCAGATGCAAATTGATATATATAGCTATATAAACCCTTTATTTGATGTTTGAAAACTGCTATTCAGAGCTCCAGCAGAATCTTAGAAAACGTCATTCTCTCAGTCTGAGAACATCAGTTTGAGACAATATTTCAGGTTAAACATAACTTTTGAAAACAGCTTGGAATAAATGTTTCTCTTGTTTATTTCAGATGCAAATTGATATATATAGCTATATAAACCCTTTATTTGATGTTTGAAAACTGCTATTCAGAGCTCCAGCAGAATCTTAGAAAACGTCATTCTCTCAGTCTGAGAACATCAGTTTGAGAAAATGTTTCAGGTTAAACATAACTTTTGAAAACAGCTTCGAATAAGTGTTTCTCTTGTTTATTTCAGATGCAAATTGATATATATAGCTATATAAACCCTTTATTTGATGTTTGAAAACTGCTATTCAGAGCTCCAGCAGAATCTTAGAAAACGTCATTCTCTCAGTCTGAGAACATCAGTTTGAGACAATATTTCAGGTTAAACATAACTTTTGAAAACAGCTTGGAATAAATGTTTCTCTTGTTTATTTCAGATGCAAATTGATATATATAGCTATATAAACCCTTTATTTGATGTTTGAAAACTGCTATTCAGAGCTCCAGCAGAATCTTAGAAAACGTCATTCTCTCAGTCTGAGAACATCAGTTTGAGACAATATTTCAGGTTAAACATAACTTTTGAAAACAGCTTTGAATAAGTTTTTCTCTTGTTTATTTCAGATGCAAATTGATATATATAGCTATGTAAATCCTTTATTTGATGTTTGAAAACTGCTATTCAGAGCTCCAGCAGAATCTTAGAAAACGTCATTCTCTCAATCTGAGAACATCAGTTTGAGACAATATTTCAGGTTAAACATAACTTTTGAAAACAGCTTCGAATATGTGTTTCTCTTGTTTATTTCAGATGCAAATTGATATATATAGCTATATAAACCCTTTATTTGATGTTTTAAAACTGTTATTCAGAGCTCCAGCAGAATCTTGGAAAACGTCATTCTCTCAGTCTGAGAAGATCAGTTTGAGACAATATTTCAGGTTAAACATAACTTTTGAAAACAGCTTCGAATAAATGTTTCTCTTGTTTATTTCAGATGCAAATTGATATATATAGCTATATAAACCCTTTATTTGATGTTTGAAAACTGCTATTCAGAGCTCCAGCAGAATCTTAGAAAACGTCATTCTCTCAGTCTGAGAACATCAGTTTGAGACAATGTTTCAGGTTAAACATAACTTTTGAAAACAGCTTCGAATAAGTGTTTCTCTTGTTTATTTCAGATGCAAATTGATATATATAGCTATATAAACCCTTTATTTGATGTTTGAAAACTGCTATTCAGAGCTCCAGCAGAATCTTAGAAAACGTCATTCTCTCAGTCTGAGAACATCAGTTTGAGACAATATTTCAGGTTAAACATAACTTTTGAAAATAGCTTCGAATAAGTGTTTCTCTTGTTTATTTCAGATGCAAATTGATATATATAGCTATATAAACCCTTTATTTGATGTTTGAAAACTGATATTCAGAGCTCCAGCAGAATCTTAGAAAACGTCATTCTCTCAGTCTGAGAACATCAGTTTGAGACAATATTTCAGGTTAAACATAATTTTTGAAAATAGCTTCGAATAAGTGTTTCTCTTGTTTATTTCAGATGCAAATTGATATATATAGCTATATAAACCCTTTATTTGATGTTTGAAAACTGGTATTCAGAGCTCCAGCAGAATCTTAGAAAACGTCATTCTCTCAGTCGGAGAAGATCAGTTTGAGACAATATTTCAGGTTAAACATAACTTTTGAAAACAGCTTTGAATAAATGTTTCTCTTGTTTATTTCAGATGCAAATTGATATATATAGCTATATAAACCCTTTATTTGATGTTTGAAAACTGCTATTCAGAGCTCCAGCAGAATCTTAGAAAACGTCATTCTCTCAGTCTGAGAACATCAGTTTGAGAAAATGTTTCAGGTTAAACATAACTTTTGAAAACAGCTTCGAATAAGTGTTTCTCTTGTTTATTTCAGATGCAAATTGATATATATAGCCAAATAAACCCTTTATTTGATGTTTGAAAACTGCTATTCAGAGCTCCAGCAGAATCTTAGAAAACGTCATTCTCTCAGTCTGAGAACATCAGTTTGAGACAATATTTCAGGTTAAACATAACTTTTGAAAACAGCTTGGAATAAATGTTTCTCTTGTTTATTTCAGATGCAAATTGATATATATAGCTATATAAACCCTTTATTTGATGTTTGAAAACTGCTATTCAGAGCTCCAGCAGAATCTTAGAAAACGTCATTCTCTCAGTCTGAGAACATCAGTTTGAGACAATATTTCAGGTTAAACATAACTTTTGAAAACAGCTTTGAATAAGTTTTTCTCTTGTTTATTTCAGATGCAAATTGATATATATAGCTATATAAATCCTTTATTTGATGTTTGAAAACTGCTATTCAGAGCTCCAGCAGAATCTTAGAAAACGTCATTCTCTCAGTCTGAGAACATCAGTTTGAGACAATATTTCAGGTTAAACATAACTTTTGAAAACAGCTTCGAATATGTGTTTCTCTTGTTTATTTCAGATGCAAATTGATATATATAGCTATATAAACCCTTTATTTGATGTTTTAAAACTGTTATTCAGAGCTCCAGCAGAATCTTGGAAAACGTCATTCTCTCAGTCTGAGAAGATCAGTTTGAGACAATATTTCAGGTTAAACATAACTTTTGAAAACAGCTTCGAATAAATGTTTCTCTTGTTTATTTCAGATGCAAATTGATATATATAGCTATATAAACCCTTTATTTGATGTTTGAAAACTGCTATTCAGAGCTCCAGCAGAATCTTAGAAAACGTCATTCTCTCAGTCTGAGAACATCAGTTTGAGACAATGTTTCAGGTTAAACATAACTTTTGAAAACAGCTTCGAATAAGTGTTTCTCTTGTTTATTTCAGATGCAAATTGATATATATAGCTATATAAACCCTTTATTTGATGTTTGAAAACTGCTATTCAGAGCTCCAGCAGAATCTTAGAAAACGTCATTCTCTCAGTCTGAGAACATCAGTTTGAGACAATATTTCAGGTTAAACATAACTTTTGAAAATAGCTTCGAATAAGTGTTTCTCTTGTTTATTTCAGATGCAAATTGATATATATAGCTATATAAACCCTTTATTTGATGTTTGAAAACTGATATTCAGAGCTCCAGCAGAATCTTAGAAAACGTCATTCTCTCAGTCTGAGAACATCAGTTTGAGACAATATTTCAGGTTAAACATAATTTTTGAAAATAGCTTCGAATAAGTGTTTCTCTTGTTTATTTCAGATGCAAATTGATATATATAGCTATATAAACCCTTTATTTGATGTTTGAAAACTGGTATTCAGAGCTCCAGCAGAATCTTAGAAAACGTCATTCTCTCAGTCTGAGAACATCAGTTTGAGACAATATTTCAGGTTAAACATAACTTTTGAAAACAGCTTCAAATAAGTGTTTCTCTTGTTTATTTCAGATGCAAATTGATATATATAGCTTTATAAACCCTTTATTTGATGTTTGAAAACTGTTATTCAGAGCTCCAGCAGAATCTTGGAAAACGTCATTCTCTCAGTCTGAGAACATCAAATTGAGACAATATTTCAGGTTAAACATAACTTTTGAAAACAGCTTCGAATAAGTGTTTCTCTTGTTTATTTCAGATGCAAATTGATATATATATCTATATAAACCATTTATTTGATGTTTGAAAACTGTTATTCAGAGCTCCAGCAGAATCTTAGAAAATGTCATTCTCTCAGTCTGAGAACATCAGTTTGAGACAATATTTAAGGTTAAACATAACTTTTGAAAACAGCTTTGAATAAGTGTTTCTCTTTTTTATTTCAGATGCAAATTGATATATATATATATATATATATTTTCATTTGGCTGTGAATTTTTTCCCTGCCATTTTGAAAGCGAACTTGACACAAATTGTTTACTCAAAAGATCTTTTCCCTACTGAGAAACTTTGCGGTATTTTCATCCAACGCGCATGTATTGAACTCAAGTGAAGCGAACACACACATTTAGAAAACACAAACCCAAACCTCGATATGAACATTAGAGTGATGGGATCGACAGTTCTTTTGACTGTACTTTGGCACTTAGTGCCAACATAAAAACTAAATGTTCTGTAGCAAAGTCTATTATAGAATCCCTCCCACCGGCACGGTCGCAGCTGAGTTCAACTGAACTGAGAAAGGAATGAAGTTCAGTACGTTCACTCAAAAGATCGTTCGTTCCAACAAATCGTTCGAGAACCACACAACACTAGAACGTTAGAGCCGCATGAAACCAGGCAAAGAGCCGCATGCGGCTCGGGAGCCGCGGGTTGGCCAGGCCTGGTGTAGAAAAAACTTTTTTTTACCCCCTATTGGCCCTTATGTGGGTGTTTTTAGTAGAATGACCTTATCACAATATGGCCTAAATTAATATTATTATAAATAGTGGCCTTGATAGTCTTCATATGGTTGAATTATCCTCAACATCTAGTCACACCCTAAAAGCATTATGACATTAATGTTACATATATTAAACTTTACTCACCTCTTCTCCGTTGTCTCACTGAACTTTCAGTCACTTGAATCAGACATTTCAATATCAAGTCAAGTTAAGTTATTTTATTGTCAAATAAACAAATAACAAAATAACAAAAAACAATTAATTGATAACAATTTGGACAATATTTGTCTTAATCAGGTAGAGGATATTTATCTTCAACGTCACTCACAAAATGGAAAGAGGTGGAACTGGAGTCCTAAATTATGTCTAACAACTTACCGATGGTAGTTGTGGACGTTGTGATGGCACAGAATGGGCAAGATGGGGCACCACTTGTGTTGACATACCCTTTGACAAAATATACATATCAATTAAAAAAAGAGGTTGTGATTATTCCATCAGAATGAAGATGGATTCAAAATAATTCACAGTTATGAAAACATTTTCTATTTCATCAACATAAACTACACTTTACTAAAAGTTATTACAGTTCTGGTAAGATCAATGAAAAAGCATGACATAAACATAACTGCAAACAACCTAATAAATGGCTTTAAATAACTTATATTTAGCATGCAATGCAAATTTTGATGTAATATGCGCTATGGTGGCTAGCACTAGCTTACGCAAGCTAGTGTTTTACATTAAGTGAAAAGTACCAAAGAAAACACAAATATGACTTACCTGGGGTGATGCAGTTTGTATTAGTGATGGGATCGGCAGTTCTTTTGACTGTACTGAATAACTAGAATCAGTTCATTAAAAGGATTCGTTCAAAATATTCTTTCAGTTCGTTCGTTCACTAAATCACTAACTCAGTGCTTATGGAGCCCAGACTGCAATATCACCTACTTCCTGAACGCAGCCAAACAATCCGTTACTAACTTAAAGGATTCAGACCCGAGGTTAACATTCAATGCACTTCAGGGACAATGCAAAAAAAAAAAAAAGGACGCCAGGTGCGTTCACGGATAAGGAGCAGTACACAGACATTCGTGAGAAATTCAGCAAATAGAGAGGATCTTGAGGTGTGTTCACAGCTGAACATTAATCCTCGTTCACTGAAGGAATCCGTGTCTCGCGAATCCCCGGATGTGAATCCTCGTTCATTGAACGAATCTGTGTGTCGCGAATAACGGGATGTGAATCCTCGTTCACTGAACGAATCTGTGTCTCGCGCATCGGTAGCAGCCTAATGTGACAAACTCTCGTTGTGTATATACGTTTACAAACAAACGCAAATGCAAATGTAGTAGAGATTCTGTTACTTTTAAAAACACTGTGTGTGCGTTTCCAGCCTGTCCAATAAACAAATAAAGTGTGACTAAATGCTTGGTTGTTAAATGTTTTTTTGCACTAAAATAAAAATTAAATAAAACAAAAATAATAATAATACTAAAATGTAACATAAACTTAAATGCAATCAACAATAAATTAAAAAGGCCTTGTCTAAGTAAAACATTTTACTTGTTTTTAGATTTAGATTTAACATTTAGATTTAACATTTAGATATAGATTTAACATTTAAATATAGATTTAAATTTATATTTATATTTATATTTAGATTTAAGATTTAGATTTAACATTTAGATATGTATTTAACATTTACATTTAAATTTGACATTTAGATTTTATATTTCATAAATGTGAGAAATATTGTCTAAATGTCGGAAAACATAGCAAAATAATGCTTCTAAATCAGCGAATAAACAAGTAATTAATTGTACATTCATTGCCCTATAGAAGCTTGCTCACAACTCCTCGCACACCCTGCCCACGAGGGTAGCCATTCAGAGACCAGCGGCTTGAATCCTTCTGCTGTCATTGGCTGGACTTCTCCACCAATCATAGGGAGCTACCCGAGGGAAGAAGGGCGGGTCTTGCCGCATCTTCAGCAGAAAGATTCAGAGAAAATGGTGCAAAAAAAACGACGAAAGAAATACACAGCCTCAAGTAAGTTATATTTCTTAAAGTTGTGTTCATATAGTGAGGTGTTACCTAAATATTAAATTATGTTGACACATTTAAATATTACATTTAATATAGCGCAAATGGTGGCACTACCTCATTAAAATGTCTTATGCTAAAATGCTAAAACATCTATGGCTACTAAGGACAGTTAACTGAAAATAATATTGTAAAGAAAACATCATTTTCAGATAAGATTTCACTTTAAACCTAACTTTTTAAAACAACTTCAAATAAGTGTTTTCTTATGTTTGTTTTTATAAATTATTATTGATGTTTATAGCTAAATAAACCCTTTATTTGAAGTTTGGAAACTGTTCTGCAGGTTTACAGCAGCATGTTAGAAAACCTGATTCAGTTCATCCTCTGGTTTTATTCAAAACTTTTTTACTCCCCACATTATTTATTTATTTATTTAAATTTCCCTTTTTTTGAACAGATAGTCAGGAAGTCGTCGTGGGAGAGGGGCTTCGCTCATGGCTGCATCTACACAACCGTGCTGGTGGACCTGTCAGTCAAATTCAAAGGAGAAGACATGGTGGTGTTTGGTTCCTGCGCAAGGTAGGGGGCTTGAGGGGATTGTATTGTGGCTAAAAAATTGTGATTAAAAAAAAAGATCCAGGCTAGGCGGCATGGTCCCACACACTGCGGTCAAGTGAGCTGCGATCTAGCCGCAACCTTAAAACACTTGCGTTTTTGTGAAGGTGTTACAGTAGTGGGAGAGAAGTCATACGCGGAAGGATCTACGACACTATTACTGATATATTCTCAAAAATACTCTGATATGGTGACATTAAGGTAAGATTTGAAGAGACATTTGCGTGATGAGACCAGAGTCTCCAAACATGTGTGAGACTTTTGGAAGAAAAGCAGCCGAAATAGGAAATATTTATTTTCTGCTAATCTGTTATAATTTCCTGTTTATTTTTTTGTTTTCTTACAAAATAATTCAATTATGGTTGTTTAAATAATTTAATTACTGACTTATGGCGTTATTTTTGCTTAGAAAGCTGTTTGTGCACAACCTTTTTTATTATAAAAAATAAACCTTATTAGTTGACAAAGATCTGACTTTATTTTCATGTTCAGCAGGTTTTGAAGTATAAGTGAACAACGTTTCATGTATTTTTACTGTAGAAATATGGATTTATTGTCAATTTAGTACAGTGTATTGATGTCCCTGTTAATCATGCACAATATATTTTAATTCTTATAAAAAAAACTCAATAGTTGACAAAGATCTGACTTTATTTTCATGTTCAACAGGTTTTGAAGTATAAGTGAAATAAGTTATGTATTTTTGCTGTAGAAACATTGATTTATTGTCAATTTAGTACAGTGTATTGATGTCACTGTTATTGAAGCACTATATATTTTAATCCTTATCAAAAGAAAACCTAAAATACATGATGGAACTGCTATCTTCGGTGCGCAAGGATTTAGCTGAAATTATTCAAACAGAAGTTTGCACAATGTTGGAAAGTGAGATGGCGGTGATTCGAGCGGATATTGTTGCAGCTAGAGCGGAGCTCAAAGAATACAGGTTGACGATCGCCTCTGAACTCTCCGCCATGAAATCTACGGTGAAGGATGTGGAAGAAAGTTTGTCAACGTGGACAGATGATGTTGTTTCACTCAAGAAGGAGGTGAAGCGGCTAACGGGGGTCATGGACCAACTTCAGAATAAATGCGAGGACTTGGAGGCGAGGTCGCGGACAAACAACATAAGATCTTTATGTCGAAATACCGGAGACCCTTGAATGCAACACCGAGTCTGTGTCCGCGCTTCTGCAGCGGGCCTTTGATCTGAAAGACGCGCCGCTCCTGGACAGAGCTCACCGTCTCTCCCCGCCTGGATCTACAGAGGGACGCCGGTCAAACACGATCATAGCCTGCGTTCACTACTTCCAAGACTGTGAAAACATTCTGAGACTCGCTCGGACTAGACAACGCATCGGTGTGGACGGAGTCAGCACCTCAGTGTTTCCTGACTACCCGACAAGTGTTGCCAAAGCACGCGCAGCGTTCAATGACGTCAAGAGTCGGTTTTGGGGAGTGGACGGGGTTCGGTTCGGATTTGCTTATCCTGCCCGCTTCAGAATCACGTACAAGAAGTGTTTTCTTTTGTTTGTTATTATAAATTATTATTGATGTTTATAGCTAAATAAACCCTTTATTTGAAGTTTGGAAACTGTTCTGCAGGTTTACAGCAGCATGTTAGAAAACCTGATTCAGTTCATCCTCTGGTTTTATTCAAAACTTTTTTACTCCCCACATTATTTATTTATTTATTTAAATTTCCCTTTTTTTGAACAGATAGTCAGGAAGTCGTCGTGGGAGAGGGGCTTCGCTCATGGCTGCATCTACACAACCGTGCTGGTGGACCTGTCAGTCAAATTCAAAGGAGAAGACATGGTGGTGTTTGGTTCCTGCACAAGGTAGGGGGCTTGAGGGGATTGTATTGTGGCTAAAAAATTGTGATTAAAAAAAAAGATCCAGGCTAGGCGGCATGGTCCCCCACACTGCGGTCAAGTGAGCCGCGATCTAGCCGCAACCTTAAAACACTTGCGTTTTTGTGAAGGTGTTACAGTAGTGGGAGAGAAGTCATACGCGGAAGGATCTACGACACTATTACTGATATATTCTCAAAAATACTCTGATATGGTGACATTAAAGTAAGATTTGAAGAGACATTTGCGTGATGAGACCAGAGTCTCCAAACATGTGTGAGACTGTTGGAAGAAAAGCAGCCGAAATAGGAAATATTTATTTTCTGCTAATCTGTTATAATTTCCTGTTTATTTTTTTGTTTTCTTACAAAATAATTCAATTACGGTTGTTTAAATAATTTAATTACTGACTTATGGCGTTATTTTTGCTTAGAAAGCTGTTTGTGCACAACCCTTTTTTATTATAAAAAATAAACCTTATTAGTTGACAAAGATCTGACTTTATTTTCATGTTCAGCAGTTTTTGAAGTATAAGTGAACAAAGTTTCATGCATTTTTACTGTAGAAATATGGATTTATTGTCAATTTAGTACAGTGTATTGATGTCCCTGTTAATCATGCACAATATATTTTAATTCTTATAAAAAAAACTCAATAGTTGACAAAGATCTGACTTTATTTCATGTTCAACAGGTTTTGAAGTATAAGTGAAATAAGTTATGTATTTTTACTGTAGAAACATTGATTTATTGTCAATTTAGTACAGTGTATTGATGTCACTGTTATTCAAGCACTATATATTTTGATCCTTATCAAAAGAAAACCTAAAATACATGATGGAACTGCTATCTTCGGTGCGCAAGGATTTAGCTGAAATTATTCAAACAGAAGTTTGCGCAATGTTGGAAAGTGAGATGGCGGTGATTCGAGCGGATATTGTTGCAGCTAGAGCGGAGCTCAAAGAATACAGGTTGACGATCGCCTCTGAACTCTCCGCCATGAAATCTACGGTGAAGAATGTGAAAGTAAGTTTGTCAACGTGTACAGATGATGTTGTTTCACTCAAGAAGGAGGTGAAGCGGCTCACGGGGGTCATGGACCAACTTCAGAATAAATGCGAGGACTTGGAGGCGAGGTCGCGGACAAACAACATAAGATCCTTATGTCGAAATACCGGAAACCCTTGAATGCAACACCGAGTCTGTGTCCGCGCTTCTGCAGCGGGCCTTTGATCTGAAAGACGCGCCGCTCCTGGACAGAGCTCACCGTCTCTCCCCGCCTGCATCTACAGAGGGACGCCGGTCAAACACGATCATAGCCCGCGTTCACTACTTCCAAGACTGTGAAAACATTCTGAGACTCGCTCAGACTAGACAACGCATCAGTGTGGACGGAGTCAGCACCTCAGTGTTTCCTGACTACCCGACAAGTGTTGCCAAAGCACGCGCAGCGTTCAATGACGTAAAGAGTCGGTTTTGGGGAGTGGACGGGGTTCGGTTCGGATTTGCTTATCCTGCCCGCTTCAGAATCACGTACAAGAAGTGTTTTCTTTTGTTTGTTATTATAAATTATTATTGATGTTTATAGCTAAATAAACCCTTTATTTGAAGTTTGGAAACTGTTCTGCAGGTTTACAGCAGCATGTTAGAAAACCTGATTCAGTTCATCCTCTGGTTTTATTCAAAACTTTTTTACTCCCCACATTATTTATTTATTTATTTAAATTTCCCTTTTTTTGAACAGATAGTCAGGAAGTCGTCGTGGGAGAGGGGCTTCGCTCATGGCTGCATCTACACAACCGTGCTGGTGGACCTGTCAGTCAAATTCAAAGGAGAAGACATGGTGGTGTTTGGTTCCTGCACAAGGTAGGGGGCTTGAGGGGATTGTATTGTGGCTAAAAAATTGTGATTAAAAAAAAAGATCCAGGCTAGGCGGCATGGTCCCCCACACTGCGGTCAAGTGAGCCGCGATCTAGCCGCAACCTTAAAACACTTGCGTTTTTGTGAAGGTGTTACAGTAGTGGGAGAGAAGTCATACGCGGAAGGATCTACGACACTATTACTGATATATTCTCAAAAATACTCTGATATGGTGACATTAAAGTAAGATTTGAAGAGACATTTGCGTGATGAGACCAGAGTCTCCAAACATGTGTGAGACTGTTGGAAGAAAAGCAGCCGAAATAGGAAATATTTATTTTCTGCTAATCTGCTATAATTTCCTGTTTATTTTTTTGTTTTCTTACAAAATAATTCAATTACGGTTGTTTAAATAATTTAATTACTGACTTATGGCGTTATTTTTGCTTAGAAAGCTGTTTGTGCACAACCCTTTTTTATTATAAAAAATAAACCTTATTAGTTGACAAAGATCTGACTTTATTTTCATGTTCAGCAGGTTTTGAAGTATAAGTGAACAAAGTTTCATGCATTTTTACTGTAGAAATATGGATTTATTGTCAATTTAGTACAGTGTATTGATGTCCCTGTTAATCATGCACAATATATTTTAATTCTTATAAAAAAAACTCAATAGTTGACAAAGATCTGACTTTATTTCATGTTCAACAGGTTTTGAAGTATAAGTGAAATAAGTTATGTATTTTTACTGTAGAAACATTGATTTATTGTCAATTTAGTACAGTGTATTGATGTCACTGTTATTCAAGCACTATATATTTTGATCCTTATCAAAAGAAAACCTAAAATACATGATGGAACTGCTATCTTCGGTGCGCAAGGATTTAGCTGAAATTATTCAAACAGAAGTTTGCGCAATGTTGGAAAGTGAGATGGCGGTGATTCGAGCGGATATTGTTGCAGCTAGAGCGGAGCTCAAAGAATACAGGTTGACGATCGCCTCTGAACTCTCCGCCATGAAATCTACGGTGAAGAATGTGAAAGTAAGTTTGTCAACGTGTACAGATGATGTTGTTTCACTCAAGAAGGAGGTGAAGCGGCTCACGGGGGTCATGGACCAACTTCAGAATAAATGCGAGGACTTGGAGGCGAGGTCGCGGACAAACAACATAAGATCCTTATGTCGAAATACCGGAGACCCTTGAATGCAACACCGAGTCTGTGTCCGCGCTTCTGCAGCGGGCCTTTGATCTGAAAGACGCGCCGCTCCTGGACAGAGCTCACCGTCTCTCCCCGCCTGGATCTACAGAGGGACGCCGGTCAAACACGATCATAGCCCGCGTTCACTACTTCCAAGACTGTGAAAACATTCTGAGACTCGCTCAGACTAGACAACGCATCAGTGTGGACGGAGTCAGCACCTCAGTGTTTCCTGACTACCCGACAAGTGTTGCCAAAGCACGCGCAGCGTTCAATGACGTAAAGAGTCGGTTTTGGGGAGTGGACGGGGTTTGGTTCGGATTTGCTTATCCTGCCCGCTTCAGAATCACGTACAAGAAGTGTTTTCTTTTGTTTGTTATTATAAATTATCATTGATGTTTATAGCTAAATAAACCCTTTATTTGAAGTTTGGAAACTGTTCTGCAGGTTTACAGCAGCATGTTAGAAAACCTGATTCAGTTCATCCTCTGGTTTTATTCAAAACTTTTTTACTCCCCACATTATTTATTTATTTATTTAAATTTCCCTTTTTTTGAACAGATAGTCAGGAAGTCGTCGTGGGAAAGGGGCTTCGCTCATGGCTGCATCTACACAACCGTGCTGGTGGACCTGTCAGTCAAATTCAAAGGAGAAGACATGGTGGTGTTTGGTTCCTGCACAAGGTAGGGGGCTTGAGGGGATTGTATTGTGGCTAAAAAATTGTGATTAAAAAAAAAGATCCAGGCTAGGCGGCATGGTCCCCCACACTGCGGTCAAGTGAGCCGCGATCTAGCCGCAACCTTAAAACACTTGAGTTTTTGTGAAGGTGTTACAGTAGTGGGAGAGAAGTCATATGCGGAAGGTTCTATGACACTATTACTGATATATTCTCAAAAATACTCTGATATGGTGACATTAAAGTAAGATTTGAAGAGACATTTGCGTGATGAGACCAGAGTCTCCAAACATGTGTGAGACTGTTGGAAGAAAAGCAGCCAAAATAGGAGATATTTATTTTCTGCTAATCTGTTATAATTTCCTGTTTATTTTTTTGTTTTCTTGCAAAATAATTCAATTACGGTTGTTTAAATAATTTAATTACTGACTTACGACGTTATTTTTGCTTAGAAAGCTGTTTGTGCACAACGTATTTTATTATAAAAAATAAACCTTAATAGTTGACAAAGATCTGACTTTATTTTCATGTTCAGCAGGTTTTGAAGTATAAGTGAACAAAGTTTTATGTATTTTTACTGTAGAAATATGGATTTATTGTCAATTTAGTACAGTGTATAGATGTCCCTGTTTATTAGGGTTAGGCGTTAGGGTTGAAGGGGGGTGACAGGGAGGGTCCCTGTCGAGGGCACGGGCCAGTGCAAACCCGTTGATGAACCCTCCCTACCTGTAAAAGAAATTCAAAAGGGATTAAAGTTTAGGAGTTAGGTTAAGGGTAAGGGTAAGTGCTTAAACAATCAAAAACAAAACTCAATAAAATATATAAAAGATCAAGATAACACAGGAGTTACAGAAAATCAAGGAAAGGCCTGCACAAATTAAAATGTTTTAGATCGTTCCAAAGCTTAGGAGCAACTGCCTGGAAGGGTTTCTCTCCTCTGGTCCTGAACCGTGTGCGAGGAACCACAAGTAGATTCTGATCCACAGACCTCAGAGCACGAGCTGGGGTGTTAGGCTGGATCAGATCACTGATGGAAGTCAGTGATCAGTCAGAGCCTGACTAGAATAACAAGGATCGGAGAAATGTAATACAATACAAATAAATAAATAAATGCACTGATCATGCGTTCAGAGATAAGCTCTCCATGTTTCCTTCATCCACTGTTTTATAGTGTTTCCCATCTTGTTTACCTCTTTATGCTGGAATTAAATAATGAATTAAATATACAGAATAAAGTATATTTTTATACAGAATAAAGGTTACAAAAAAACCTTTTTTTACCCCCTATTGGCCCTTATGTGGGTGTTTTTAGTAGAATGACCTTATCACAATATGGCCTAAATTAATATTATTATAAATAGTGGCCTTGATAGTCTTCATATGGTTGAATTATCCTCAACATCTAGTCACACCCTAAAAGCATTATGACATTAATGTTACATATATTAAACTTTACTCACCTCTTCTCCGTTGTCTCACTGAACTTTCAGTCACTTGAATCAGACATTTCCATATCAAGTCAAGTTAAGTTATTTTATTGTCAAATAAACAAATAACAAAATAACAAAAAACAATTAATTGATAACAATTTGGACAATATTTGTCGTAATCAGGTAGAGGATATTTATCTTCAACGTCACTCACAAAATGGAAAGAGGTGGAACTGGAATCCTAAATTATGTCTAACAACTTACCGATGGTAGTTGTGGACGTTGTGATGGCACAGAATGGGCAAGATGGGGCACCACTTGTGTTGGCATACCCTTTGACAAAATATACATATCAATTAAAAAAAGAGGTTGTGATTATTCCATCAGAATGAAGATGGATTCAAAATAATTCACAGTTATGAAAACATTTTCTATTTCATCAACATAAACTACACTTTACTAAAAGTTATTACAGTTCTGGTAAGATCAATGAAAAAGCATGACATAAACATAACTGCAAACAACCTAATAAATGGCTTTAAATAACTTATATTTAGCATGCAATGCAAATTTTGATGTAATATGCGCTATGGTGGCTAGCACTAGCTTACGCAAGCTAGTGATGTACATTAAGTGAAAAGTACCAAAGAAAACACAAATATGACTTACCTGGGGTGATGCAGTTTGTATTAGTGATGGGATCGGCAGTTCTTTTGACTGTACTGAATAACTAGAATCAGTTCATTAAAAGGATTCGTTCAAAATATTCTTTCAGTTCGTTCGTTCACTAAATCACTAACTCAGTGCTTATGGAGCCCAGACTGCAATATCACCTACTTCCTGAACGCAGCCAAACAATCCGTTACTAACTTAAAGGATTCAGACCTGAGGTTAACATTCAATGCACTTCAGGGACAATGCAAAAAAAAAAAAAAGGACGCCCGGTGCGTTCACGGACAAGGAGCAGTACACAGACATTCGTGAGAAATTCAGCAAATAGAGAGGATCTTGAGGTGTGTTCACAGCTGAACATGAATCCTCTTTCACTGAAGGAATCCGTGTCTCGCGAATCCCCGGATGTGAATCCTCGTTCATTGAACGAATCTGTGTGTCGCGAATAACGGGATGTGAATCCTCGTTCACTGAACGAATCTGTGTCTCGCGCATCGGTAGCAGCCTAATGTGACAAACTCTCGTTGTGTATATACGTTTACAAACAAACGCAAATGCAAATGTAGTAGAGATTCTGTTACTTTTAAAAAACACTGTGTGTGCGTTTCCAGCCTGTCCAATAAACAAATAAAGTGTGACTAAATGCTTGGTTGTTAAATGTTTTTTTGCACTAAAATAAAAATTTAATAAAACAAAAATAATAATAATACTAAAATGTAACATAAACTTAAATGCAATCAACAATAAATTAAAAAGGACTTGTCTTATTGTGTTATTCAGAGCTCCAGCAGCTTGTTTATTTCAGATGCAAATTGATATATATAGCTATATAAACCCTTTATTTGAGGTTTGAAAACTGCTATTCAGAGCTCCAGCAGAATCTTAGAAAACGTCATTCTCTCAGTCTTAGAACATCAGTTTGAGACAATATTTCATGTTAAACATAACTTTTGAAAACAGTTTCGAATAAGTGTTTCTCTTGTTTATTTCAATGCAATTTTATAGATATAGCTATATAAACCCTTTATTTGATGTTTGAAAACTGTTATTCAGAGCTCCAGCAGAATCTTAGAAAACGTCATTCTCTCAGTCTGAGAACATCAGTTTGAGACAATATTTCAGGTTAAACATAACTTTTGAAAACAGCTTTGAATATGTTTTTCTCTTGTTTATTTCAGATGCAAATTGATATATATAGCTATATAAACCCTTTATTTGATGTTTGAAAACTGTTATTCAGAGCTCCAGCAGCATCTTAGCCCGCGTTCACTACTTCCAAGACTGTGAAAACATTCTGAGACTCGCTCGGACTAGACAACGCAATGCTGTATCTACAAGACCGTTCTGGTGGACCTGTCAATCAAATTCAAAGGAGAAGACATGGTGGTGTTTGGTTTGTGCACCAGGTAGGGTACTTGGGGGAATTGCATTGTGGAAAAAAAAAGAGAAATGTTGATAAAAAAAAAGAACCACAAGGTGGCGGGATTGGACATCAAATACATCTCAGTCTGAATACATCACATTTAGAGAAGGTCTCACTTAAACATATCCTTTGAAAACAGCTTCGAATAAGTGTTTCTCTTGTTTATTTCAGATGCAAATTGATATATATAGCTATATAAACCCTTTATTTGATGTTTGAAAACTGCTATTCAGAGCTCCAGCAGAATCTTAGAAAACGTCATTCTCTCAGTCTGAGAACATCAGTTTGAGACAATATTTCAGGTTAACCATAACTTTTGAAAACAGCTTCGAATAAGTGTTTCTCTTGTTTATTTCAGATGGAAAATGATATATATAGCTATATAAACCCTTTATTTGATGTTTGAAAACTGCTATTCAGAGCTCCAGCAGAATCTTGGAAAACGTCATTCTCTCAGTCTGAGAACATCAGTTTGAGACAATATTTCAGGTTAAACATAACTTTTGAAAACAGCTTCGAATAAGTGTTTCTCTTGTTTATTTCAGATGCAAATTGATATATATAGCTATATAAACCCTTTATTTGATGTTTAAAAACTGCTATTCAGAGCTCCAGCAGAATCTTGGAAAACGTCATTCTCTCAGTCTGAGAACATCAGTTTGAGACAATATTTCAGGTTAAACATAACTTTTGAAAACAGCTTCGAATAAGTGTTTCTCTTGTTTATTTCAGATGCAAATTGATATATATAGCTATATCAACCCTTTATTTGATGTTTGAAAACGGTTATTCAGAGCTCCAGCAGAATCTTGGAAAACGTCATTCTCTCAGTCTGAGAAGATCAGTTTGAGACAATATTTCAGGTTAAACATAACTTTTGAAAACAGCTTCGAATAAATGTTTCTCTTGTTTATTTCAGATGCAAATTGTTATATATAGCTATATAAACCCTTTATTTGATGTTTGAAAACTGCTATTCAGAGCTCCAGCAGAATCTTAGAAAACGTCATTCTCTCAGTCTGAGAACATCAGTTTGAGACAATAGTTCAGGTTAAACATAACTTTTGAAAACAGCTTCGAATAAGTGTTTCTCTTGTTTATTTCAGATGCAAATTGATATATATAGCTATAAAAACCCTTTATTTGATGTTTGAAAACTGTTATTCAGAGCTCCAGCAGAATCTTGGAAAACGTCATTCTCTCAGTCTGAGAACATCAGTTTGAGACAGTATTTCATGTTAAACATAACTTTTGAAAACAGCTTCGAATAAGTGTTTCTCTTGTTTATTTCAGATGCAAATTGATATATATAGCTATATAAACCCTTTATTTGATGTTTTAAAACTGTTATTCAGAGCTCCAGCAGAATCTTGGAAAACGTCATTCTCTCAGTCTGAGAAGATCAGTTTGAGACAATATTTCAGGTTAAACATAACTTTTGAAAACAGCTTCGAATAAATGTTTCTCTTGTTTATTTCAGATGCAAATTGATATATATAGCTATATAAACCCTTTATTTGATGTTTGAAAACTGCTATTCAGAGCTTCAGCAGAATCTTGGAAAACGTCATTCTCTCAGCCTGTTAAGATCAGTTTGAGACAATATTTCAGGTTAAACATAACTTTTGAAAACAGCTTCGAATAAATGTTTCTCTTGTTTATTTCAGATGCAAATTGTTATATATAGCTATATAAACCCTTTATTTGATGTTTGAAAACTGCTATTCAGAGCTCCAGCAGAATCTTAGAAAACGTCATTCTCTCGGTCTGAGAACATCAGTTTGAGACAATATTTCAGGTTAAACATAACTTTTGAAAACAGATTCGAATAAGTGTTTCTCTTGTTTATTTCGGATGCAAATTGATATATATAGCTATATAAACCCTTTATTTGATGTTTGAAAACTGCTATTCAGAACTCCAGCAGAATCTTAGAAAACGTCATTCTCTCGGTCTGAGAACATCAGTTTGAGACAATATTTCAGGTTAAACATAACTTTTGAAAACAGCTTTGAATAAGTTTTTCTTTTGTTTATTTCAGATGCAAATTGATATATATAGCTATATAAACCCTTTATTTGATGTTTGAAAACTGCTATTCAGAGCTCCAGCAGAATCTTAGAAAACGTCATTCTCTCAGTCTGAGAACATCAGTTTGAGACAATATTTCAGGTTAAACATAACTTTTGAAAACAGCTTCGAATAAGTGTTTCTCTTGTTTATTTCAGATGCAAATTGATATATATAGCTATATAAACCCTTTATTTGATGTTTGAAAACTGCTATTCAGAGCTCCAGCAGAATCTTAGAAAACGTCATTCTCTCAGTCTGAGAACATCAGTTTGAGACAATATTTCAGGTTAAACATAATTTTTGAAAATAGCTTCGAATAAGTGTTTCTCTTGTTTATTTCAGATGCAAATTGATATATATAGCTATATAAACCCTTTATTTGATGTTTGAAAACTGCTATTCAGAGCTTCAGCAGAATCTTGGAAAACATCTTTCTCTCAGCCTGTGAAGATCAGTTTGAGACAATATTTCAGGTTAAACATAACTTTTGAAAACAGCTTCAAATAAGTGTTTCTCTTGTTTATTTCAGATGCAAATTGATATATATAGCTTTATAAACCCTTTATTTGATGTTTGAAAACTGTTATTCAGAGCTCCAGCAGAATCTTGGAAAACGTCATTCTCTCAGTCTGAGAACATCAAATTGAGACAATATTTCAGGTTAAACATAACTTTTGAAAACAGTTTCGAATAAGTGTTTCTCTTGTTTATTTCAGATGCAAATTGATATATATATCTATATAAACCATTTATTTGATGTTTGAAAACTGTTATTCAGAGCTCCAGCAGAATCTTAGAAAATGTCATTCTCTCAGTCTGAGAACATCAGTTTGAGACAATATTTAAGGTTAAACATAACTTTTGAAAACAGCTTTGAATAAGTGTTTCTCTTTTTTATTTCAGATGCAAATTGATATATATATATATATATATTTTCATTTGGCTGTGAATTTTTTCCCTGCCATTTTGAAAGCGAACTTGACACAAATTGTTTACTCAAAAGATCTTTTCCCTACTGAGAAACTTTGCGGTATTTTCATCCAACGCGCATGTATTGAACTCAAGTGAAGCGAACACACACATTTAGAAAACACAAACCCAAACCTCGATATGAACATTAGAGTGATGGGATCGACAGTTCTTTTGACTGTACTTTGGCACTTAGTGCCAACATAAAAACTAAATGTTCTGTAGCAAAGTCTATTATAGAATCCCTCCCACCGGCACGGTCGCAGCTGAGTTCAACTGAACTGAGAAAGGAATGAAGTTCAGTACGTTCACTCAAAAGATCGTTCGTTCCAACAAATCGTTCGAGAACCACACAACACTAGAACGTTAGAGCCGCATGAAACCAGGCAAAGAGCCGCATGCGGCTCGGGAGCCGCGGGTTGGCCAGGCCTGGTGTAGAAAAAACTTTTTTTTACCCCCTATTGGCCCTTATGTGGGTGTTTTTAGTAGAATGACCTTATCACAATATGGCCTAAATTAATATTATTATAAATAGTGGCCTTGATAGTCTTCATATGGTTGAATTATCCTCAACATCTAGTCACACCCTAAAAGCATTATGACATTAATGTTACATATATTAAACTTTACTCACCTCTTCTCCGTTGTCTCACTGAACTTTCAGTCACTTGAATCAGACATTTCCATATCAAGTCAAGTTAAGTTATTTTATTGTCAAATAAACAAATAACAAAATAACAAAAAACAATTAATTGATAACAATTTGGACAATATTTGTCGTAATCAGGTAGAGGATATTTATCTTCAACGTCACTCACAAAATGGAAAGAGGTGGAACTGGAGTCCTAAATTATGTCTAACAACTTACCGATGGTAGTTGTGGACGTTGTGATGGCACAGAATGGGCAAGATGGGGCACCACTTGTGTTGGCATACCCTTTGACAAAATATACATATCAATTAAAAAAAGAGGTTGTGATTATTCCATCAGAATGAAGATGGATTCAAAATAATTCACAGTTATGAAAACATTTTCTATTTCATCAACATAAACTACACTTTACTAAAAGTTATTACAGTTCTGGTAAGATCAATGAAAAAGCATGACATAAACATAACTGCAAACAACCTAATAAATGGCTTTAAATAACTTATATTTAGCATGCAATGCAAATTTTGATGTAATATGCGCTATGGTGGCTAGCACTAGCTTACGCAAGCTAGTGTTTTACATTAAGTGAAAAGTACCAAAGAAAACACAAATATGACTTACCTGGGGTGATGCAGTTTGTATTAGTGATGGGATCGGCAGTTCTTTTGACTGTACTGAATAACTATCACCTACTTCCTGAACGCAGCCAAACAATCCGTTACTAACTTAAAGGATTCAGACCCGAGGTTAACATTCAATGCACTTCAGGGACAATGCAAAAAAAAAAAAAAGGACGCCCGGTGCGTTCACGGATAAGGAGCAGTACACAGACATTCGTGAGAAATTCAGCAAATAGAGAGGATCTTGAGGTGTGTTCACAGCTGAACATGAATCCTCGTTCACTGAAGGAATCCGTGTCTCGCGAATCCCCGGATGTGAATCCTCGTTCATTGAACGAATCTGTGTGTCGCGAATAACGGGATGTGAATCCTCGTTCACTGAACGAATCTGTGTCTCACGCATCGGTAGCAGCCTAATGTGACAAACTCTCGTTGTGTATATACGTTTACAAACAAACGCAAATGCAAATGTAGTAGAGATTCTGTTACTTTTAAAAACACTGTGTGTGCGTTTCCAGCCTGTCCAATAAACAATTAAAGTGTGACTAAATGCTTGGTTGTTAAATGTTTTTTTGCACTAAAATAAAAATTAAATAAAACAAAAATAATAATAATACTAAAATGTAACATAAACTTAAATGCAATCAACAATAAATTAAAAAGGTCTTGTCTAAGTAAAACATTTTACTTGTTTTTAGATTTAGATTTAACATTTAGATTTAACATTTAGATATAGATTTAACATTTAAATATAGATTTAAATTTATATTTATATTTATATTTAGATTTAAGATTTAGATTTAACATTTAGATATGTATTTAACATTTACATTTAAATTTGACATTTAGATTTTATATTTCATAAATGTGAGAAATATTGTCTAAATGTCGGAAAACATAGCAAAATAATGCTTCTAAATCAGCGAATAAACAAGTAATTAATTGTACATTCATTGCCCTATAGAAGCTTGCTCACAACTCCTCGCACACCCTGCCCACGAGGGTAGCCATTCAGAGACCAGCGGCTTGAATCCTTCTGCTGTCATTGGCTGGACTTCTCCACCAATCATAGGGAGCTACCCGAGGGAAGAAGGGCGGGTCTTGCCGCATCTTCAGCAGAAAGATTCAGAGAAAATGGTGCAAAAAAAACGACGAAAGAAATACACAGCCTCAAGTAAGTTATATTTCTTAAAGTTGTGTTCATATAGTGAGGTGTTACCTAAATATTAAATTATGTTGACACATTTAAATATTACATTTAATATAGCGCAAATGGTGGCACTACCTCATTAAAATGTCTTATGCTAAAATGCTAAAACATCTATGGCTACTAAGGACAGTTAACTGAAAATAATATTGTAAAGAAAACATCATTTTCAGATAAGATTTCACTTTAAACCTAACTTTTTAAAACAACTTCAAATAAGTGTTTTCTTATGTTTGTTTTTATAAATTATTATTGATGTTTATAGCTAAATAAACCCTTTATTTGAAGTTTGGAAACTGTTCTGCAGGTTTACAGCAGCATGTTAGAAAACCTGATTCAGTTCATCCTCTGGTTTTATTCAAAACTTTTTTACTCCCCACATTATTTATTTATTTATTTAAATTTCCCTTTTTTTGAACAGATAGTCAGGAAGTCGTCGTGGGAGAGGGGCTTCGCTCATGGCTGCATCTACACAACCGTGCTGGTGGACCTTGTAGTCAAATTCAAAGGAGAAGACATGGTGGTGTTTGGTTCCTGCGCAAGGTAGGGGGCTTGAGGGGCTTGTATTGTGGCTAAAAAATTGTGATAAAAAAAAAAGATCCAGGCTAGGCGGCATGGTCCCACACACTGCGGTCAAGTGAGCTGCGATCTAGCCGCAACCTTAAAACACTTGCGTTTTTGTGAAGGTGTTACAGTAGTGGGAGAGAAGTCATACGCGGAAGGATCTACGACACTATTACTGATATATTCTCAAAAATACTCTGATATGGTGACATTAAGGTAAGATTTGAAGAGACATTTGCGTGATGAGACCAGAGTCTCCAAACATGTGTGAGACTTTTGGAAGAAAAGCAGCCGAAATAGGAAATATTTATTTTCTGCTAATCTGTTATAATTTCCTGTTTATTTTTTTGTTTTCTTACAAAATAATTCAATTATGGTTGTTTAAATAATTTAATTACTGACTTATGGCGTTATTTTTGCTTAGAAAGCTGTTTGTGCACAACCTTTTTTATTATAAAAAATAAACCTTATTAGTTGACAAAGATCTGACTTTATTTTCATGTTCAGCAGGTTTTGAAGTATAAGTGAACAACGTTTCATGTATTTTTACTGTAGAAATATGGATTTATTGTCAATTTAGTACAGTGTATTGATGTCCCTGTTAATCATGCACAATATATTTTAATTCTTATAAAAAAAACTCAATAGTTGACAAAGATCTGACTTTATTTTCATGTTCAACAGGTTTTGAAGTATAAGTGAAATAAGTTATGTATTTTTACTGTAGAAACATTGATTTATTGTCAATTTAGTACAGTGTATTGATGTCACTGTTATTGAAGCACTATATATTTTAATCCTTATCAAAAGAAAACCTAAAATACATGATGGAACTGCTATCTTCGGTGCGCAAGGATTTAGCTGAAATTATTCAAACAGAAGTTTGCGCAATGTTGGAAAGTGAGATGGCGGTGATTCGAGCGGATATTGTTGCAGCTAGAGCGGAGCTCAAAGAATACAGGTTGACGATCGCCTCTGAACTCTCCGCCATGAAATCTACGGTGAAGGATGTGGAAGAAAGTTTGTCAACGTGGACAGATGATGTTGTTTCACTCAAGAAGGAGGTGAAGCGGCTAACGGGGGTCATGGACCAACTTCAGAATAAATGCGAGGACTTGGAGGCGAGGTCGCGGACAAACAACATAAGATCCTTATGTCGAAATACCGGAGACCCTTGAATGCAACACCGAGTCTGTGTCCGCGCTTCTGCAGCGGGCCTTTGATCTGAAAGACGCGCCGCTCCTGGACAGAGCTCACCGTCTCTCCCCGCCTGGATCTACAGAGGGACGCCGGTCAAACACGATCATAGCCTGCGTTCACTACTTCCAAGACTGTGAAAACATTCTGAGACTCGCTCGGACTAGACAACGCATCGGTGTGGACGGAGTCAGCACCTCAGTGTTTCCTGACTACCCGACAAGTGTTGCCAAAGCACGCGCAGCGTTCAATGACGTCAAGAGTCGGTTTTGGGGAGTGGACGGGGTTCGGTTCGGATTTGCTTATCCTGCCCGCTTCAGAATCACGTACAAGAAGTGTTTTCTTTTGTTTGTTATTATAAATTATTATTGATGTTTATAGCTAAATAAACCCTTTATTTGAAGTTTGGAAACTGTTCTGCAGGTTTACAGCAGCATGTTAGAAAACCTGATTCAGTTCATCCTCTGGTTTTATTCAAAACTTTTTTACTCCCCACATTATTTATTTATTTATTTAAATTTCCCTTTTTTTGAACAGATAGTCAGGAAGTCGTCGTGGGAGAGGGGCTTCGCTCATGGCTGCATCTACACAACCGTGCTGGTGGACCTGTCAGTCAAATTCAAAGGAGAAGACATGGTGGTGTTTGGTTCCTGCACAAGGTAGGGGGCTTGAGGGGATTGTATTGTGGCTAAAAAATTGTGATTAAAAAAAAAGATCCAGGCTAGGCGGCATGGTCCCCCACACTGCGGTCAAGTGAGCCGCGATCTAGCCGCAACCTTAAAACACTTGCGTTTTTGTGAAGGTGTTACAGTAGTGGGAGAGAAGTCATACGCGGAAGGATCTACGACACTATTACTGATATATTCTCAAAAATACTCTGATATGGTGACATTAAAGTAAGATTTGAAGAGACATTTGCGTGATGAGACCAGAGTCTCCAAACATGTGTGAGACTGTTGGAAGAAAAGCAGCCGAAATAGGAAATATTTATTTTCTGCTAATCTGCTATAATTTCCTGTTTATTTTTTTGTTTTCTTACAAAATAATTCAATTACGGTTGTTTAAATAATTTAATTACTGACTTATGGCGTTATTTTTGCTTAGAAAGCTGTTTGTGCACAACCCTTTTTTATTATAAAAAATAAACCTTATTAGTTGACAAAGATCTGACTTTATTTTCATGTTCAGCAGGTTTTGAAGTATAAGTGAACAAAGTTTCATGCATTTTTACTGTAGAAATATGGATTTATTGTCAATTTAGTACAGTGTATTGATGTCCCTGTTAATCATGCACAATGTATTTTAATTCTTATAAAAAAAACTCAATAGTTGACAAAGATCTGACTTTATTTCATGTTCAACAGGTTTTGAAGTATAAGTGAAATAAGTTATGTATTTTTACTGTAGAAACATTGATTTATTGTCAATTTAGTACAGTGTATTGATGTCACTGTTATTCAAGCACTATATATTTTGATCCTTATCAAAAGAAAACCTAAAATACATGATGGAACTGCTATCTTCGGTGCGCAAGGATTTAGCTGAAATTATTCAAACAGAAGTTTGCGCAATGTTGGAAAGTGAGATGGCGGTGATTCGAGCGGATATTGTTGCAGCTAGAGCGGAGCTCAAAGAATACAGGTTGACGATCGCCTCTGAACTCTCCGCCATGAAATCTACGGTGAAGAATGTGAAAGTAAGTTTGTCAACGTGTACAGATGATGTTGTTTCACTCAAGAAGGAGGTGAAGCGGCTCACGGGGGTCATGGACCAACTTCAGAATAAATGCGAGGACTTGGAGGCGAGGTCGCGGACAAACAACATAAGATCCTTATGTCGAAATACCGGAAACCCTTGAATGCAACACCGAGTCTGTGTCCGCGCTTCTGCAGCGGGCCTTTGATCTGAAAGACGCGCCGCTCCTGGACAGAGCTCACCGTCTCTCCCCGCCTGGATCTACAGAGGGACGCCGGTCAAACACGATCATAGCCCGCGTTCACTACTTCCAAGACTGTGAAAACATTCTGAGACTCGCTCAGACTAGACAACGCATCAGTGTGGACGGAGTCAGCACCTCAGTGTTTCCTGACTACCCGACAAGTGTTGCCAAAGCACGCGCAGCGTTCAATGACGTAAAGAGTCGGTTTTGGGGAGTGGACGGGGTTCGGTTCGGATTTGCTTATCCTGCCCGCTTCAGAATCACGTACAAGAAGTGTTTTCTTTTGTTTGTTATTATAAATTATTATTGATGTTTATAGCTAAATAAACCCTTTATTTGAAGTTTGGAAACTGTTCTGCAGGTTTACAGCAGCATGTTAGAAAACCTGATTCAGTTCATCCTCTGGTTTTATTCAAAACTTTTTTACTCCCCACATTATTTATTTATTTATTTAAATTTCCCTTTTTTTGAACAGATAGTCAGGAAGTCGTCGTGGGAGAGGGGCTTCGCTCATGGCTGCATCTACACAACCGTGCTGGTGGACCTGTCAGTCAAATTCAAAGGAGAAGACATGGTGGTGTTTGGTTCCTGCACAAGGTAGGGGGCTTGAGGGGATTGTATTGTGGCTAAAAAATTGTGATTAAAAAAAAAGATCCAGGCTAGGCGGCATGGTCCCCCACACTGCGGTCAAGTGAGCCGCGATCTAGCCGCAACCTTAAAACACTTGCGTTTTTGTGAAGGTGTTACAGTAGTGGGAGAGAAGTCATACGCGGAAGGATCTACGACACTATTACTGATATATTCTCAAAAATACTCTGATATGGTGACATTAAAGTAAGATTTGAAGAGACATTTGCGTGATGAGACCAGAGTCTCCAAACATGTGTGAGACTGTTGGAAGAAAAGCAGCCGAAATAGGAAATATTTATTTTCTGCTAATCTGCTATAATTTCCTGTTTATTTTTTTGTTTTCTTACAAAATAATTCAATTACGGTTGTTTAAATAATTTAATTACTGACTTATGGCGTTATTTTTGCTTAGAAAGCTGTTTGTGCACAACCCTTTTTTATTATAAAAAATAAACCTTATTAGTTGACAAAGATCTGACTTTATTTTCATGTTCAGCAGGTTTTGAAGTATAAGTGAACAAAGTTTCATGCATTTTTACTGTAGAAATATGGATTTATTGTCAATTTAGTACAGTGTATTGATGTCCCTGTTAATCATGCACAATATATTTTAATTCTTATAAAAAAAACTCAATAGTTGACAAAGATCTGACTTTATTTCATGTTCAACAGGTTTTGAAGTATAAGTGAAATAAGTTATGTATTTTTACTGTAGAAACATTGATTTATTGTCAATTTAGTACAGTGTATTGATGTCACTGTTATTCAAGCACTATATATTTTGATCCTTATCAAAAGAAAACCTAAAATACATGATGGAACTGCTATCTTCGGTGCGCAAGGATTTAGCTGAAATTATTCAAACAGAAGTTTGCGCAATGTTGGAAAGTGAGATGGCGGTGATTCGAGCGGATATTGTTGCAGCTAGAGCGGAGCTCAAAGAATACAGGTTGACGATCGCCTCTGAACTCTCCGCCATGAAATCTACGGTGAAGAATGTGAAAGTAAGTTTGTCAACGTGTACAGATGATGTTGTTTCACTCAAGAAGGAGGTGAAGCGGCTCACGGGGGTCATGGACCAACTTCAGAATAAATGCGAGGACTTGGAGGCGAGGTCGCGGACAAACAACATAAGATCCTTATGTCGAAATACCGGAAACCCTTGAATGCAACACCGAGTCTGTGTCCGCGCTTCTGCAGCGGGCCTTTGATCTGAAAGACGCGCCGCTCCTGGACAGAGCTCACCGTCTCTCCCCGCCTGGATCTACAGAGGGACGCCGGTCAAACACGATCATAGCCCGCGTTCACTACTTCCAAGACTGTGAAAACATTCTGAGACTCGCTCAGACTAGACAACGCATCAGTGTGGACGGAGTCAGCACCTCAGTGTTTCCTGACTACCCGACAAGTGTTGCCAAAGCACGCGCAGCGTTCAATGACGTAAAGAGTCGGTTTTGGGGAGTGGACGGGGTTCGGTTCGGATTTGCTTATCCTGCCCGCTTCAGAATCACGTACAAGAAGTGTTTTCTTTTGTTTGTTATTATAAATTATTATTGATGTTTATAGCTAAATAAACCCTTTATTTGAAGTTTGGAAACTGTTCTGCAGGTTTACAGCAGCATGTTAGAAAACCTGATTCAGTTCATCCTCTGGTTTTATTCAAAACTTTTTTACTCCCCACATTATTTATTTATTTATTTAAATTTCCCTTTTTTTGAACAGATAGTCAGGAAGTCGTCGTGGGAGAGGGGCTTCGCTCATGGCTGCATCTACACAACCGTGCTGGTGGACCTGTCAGTCAAATTCAAAGGAGAAGACATGGTGGTGTTTGGTTCCTGCACAAGGTAGGGGGCTTGAGGGGATTGTATTGTGGCTAAAAAATTGTGATTAAAAAAAAAGATCCAGGCTAGGCGGCATGGTCCCCCACACTGCGGTCAAGTGAGCCGCGATCTAGCCGCAACCTTAAAACACTTGCGTTTTTGTGAAGGTGTTACAGTAGTGGGAGAGAAGTCATACGCGGAAGGATCTACGACACTATTACTGATATATTCTCAAAAATACTCTGATATGGTGACATTAAAGTAAGATTTGAAGAGACATTTGCGTGATGAGACCAGAGTCTCCAAACATGTGTGAGACTGTTGGAAGAAAAGCAGCCGAAATAGGAAATATTTATTTTCTGCTAATCTGCTATAATTTCCTGTTTATTTTTTTGTTTTCTTACAAAATAATTCAATTACGGTTGTTTAAATAATTTAATTACTGACTTATGGCGTTATTTTTGCTTAGAAAGCTGTTTGTGCACAACCCTTTTTTATTATAAAAAATAAACCTTATTAGTTGACAAAGATCTGACTTTATTTTCATGTTCAGCAGGTTTTGAAGTATAAGTGAACAAAGTTTCATGCATTTTTACTGTAGAAATATGGATTTATTGTCAATTTAGTACAGTGTATTGATGTCCCTGTTAATCATGCACAATATATTTTAATTCTTATAAAAAAAACTCAATAGTTGACAAAGATCTGACTTTATTTCATGTTCAAAAGGTTTTGAAGTATAAGTGAAATAAGTTATGTATTTTTACTGTAGAAACATTGATTTATTGTCAATTTAGTACAGTGTATTGATGTCACTGTTATTCAAGCACTATATATTTTGATCCTTATCAAAAGAAAACCTAAAATACATGATGGAACTGCTATCTTCGGTGCGCAAGGATTTAGCTGAAATTATTCAAACAGAAGTTTGCGCAATGTTGGAAAGTGAGATGGCGGTGATTCGAGCGGATATTGTTGCAGCTAGAGCGGAGCTCAAAGAATACAGGTTGACGATCGCCTCTGAACTCTCCGCCATGAAATCTACGGTGAAGAATGTGAAAGTAAGTTTGTCAACGTGTACAGATGATGTTGTTTCACTCAAGAAGGAGGTGAAGCGGCTCACGGGGGTCATGGACCAACTTCAGAATAAATGCGAGGACTTGGAGGCGAGGTCGCGGACAAACAACATAAGATCCTTATGTCGAAATACCGGAGACCCTTGAATGCAACACCGAGTCTGTGTCCGCGCTTCTGCAGCGGGCCTTTGATCTGAAAGACGCGCCGCTCCTGGACAGAGCTCACCGTCTCTCCCCGCCTGGATCTACAGAGGGACGCCGGTCAAACACGATCATAGCCCGCGTTCACTACTTCCAAGACTGTGAAAACATTCTGAGACTCGCTCAGACTAGACAACGCATCAGTGTGGACGGAGTCAGCACCTCAGTGTTTCCTGACTACCCGACAAGTGTTGCCAAAGCACGCGCAGCGTTCAATGACGTAAAGAGTCGGTTTTGGGGAGTGGACGGGGTTTGGTTCGGATTTGCTTATCCTGCCCGCTTCAGAATCACGTACAAGAAGTGTTTTCTTTTGTTTGTTATTATAAATTATCATTGATGTTTATAGCTAAATAAACCCTTTATTTGAAGTTTGGAAACTGTTCTGCAGGTTTACAGCAGCATGTTAGAAAACCTGATTCAGTTCATCCTCTGGTTTTATTCAAAACTTTTTTACTCCCCACATTATTTATTTATTTATTTAAATTTCCCTTTTTTTGAACAGATAGTCAGGAAGTCGTCGTGGGAGAGGGGCTTCGCTCATGGCTGCATCTACACAACCGTGCTGGTGGACCTGTCAGTCAAATTCAAAGGAGAAGACATGGTGGTGTTTGGTTCCTGCACAAGGTAGGGGGCTTGAGGGGATTGTATTGTGGCTAAAAAATTGTGATTAAAAAAAAAGATCCAGGCTAGGCGGCATGGTCCCCCACACTGCGGTCAAGTGAGCCGCGATCTAGCCGCAACCTTAAAACACTTGAGTTTTTGTGAAGGTGTTACAGTAGTGGGAGAGAAGTCATATGCGGAAGGTTCTATGACACTATTACTGATATATTCTCAAAAATACTCTGATATGGTGACATTAAAGTAAGATTTGAAGAGACATTTGCGTGATGAGACCAGAGTCTCCAAACATGTGTGAGACTGTTGGAAGAAAAGCAGCCAAAATAGGAAATATTTATTTTCTGCTAATCTGTTATAATTTCCTGTTTATTTTTTTGTTTTCTTGCAAAATAATTCAATTACGGTTGTTTAAATAATTTAATTACTGACTTACGACGTTATTTTTGCTTAGAAAGCTGTTTGTGCACAACGTATTTTATTATAAAAAATAAACCTTAATAGTTGACAAAGATCTGACTTTATTTTCATGTTCAGCAGGTTTTGAAGTATAAGTGAACAAAGTTTTATGTATTTTTACTGTAGAAATATGGATTTATTGTCAATTTAGTACAGTGTATAGATGTCCCTGTTTATTAGGGTTAGGCGTTAGGGTTGAAGGGGGGTGACAGGGAGGGTCCCTGTCGAGGGCACGGGCCAGTGCAAACCCGTTGATGAACCCTCCCTACCTGTAAAAGAAATTCAAAAGGGATTAAAGTTTAGGAGTTAGGTTAAGGGTAAGGGTAAGTGCTTAAACAATCAAAAACAAAACTCAATAAAATATATAAAAGATCAAGATAACACAGGAGTTACAGAAAATCAAGGAAAGGCCTGCACAAATTAAAATGTTTTAGATCGTTCCAAAGCTTAGGAGCAACTGCCTGGAAGGGTTTCTCTCCTCTGGTCCTGAACCGTGTGCGAGGAACCACAAGTAGATTCTGATCCACAGACCTCAGAGCACGAGCTGGGGTGTTAGGCTGGATCAGATCACTGATGGAAGTCAGTGATCAGTCAGAGCCTGACTAGAATAACAAGGATCGGAGAAATGTAATACAATACAAATAAATAAATAAATGCACTGATCATGCGTTCAGAGATAAGCTCTCCATGTTTCCTTCATCCACTGTTTTATAGTGTTTCCCATCTTGTTTACCTCTTTATGCTGGAATTAAATAATGAATTAAATATACAGAATAAAGTATATTTTTATACAGAATAAAGGTTACAAAAAAACCTTTTTTTACCCCCTATTGGCCCTTATGTGGGTGTTTTTAGTAGAATGACCTTATCACAATATGGCCTAAATTAATATTATTATAAATAGTGGCCTTGATAGTCTTCATATGGTTGAATTATCCTCAACATCTAGTCACACCCTAAAAGCATTATGACATTAATGTTACATATATTAAACTTTACTCACCTCTTCTCCGTTGTCTCACTGAACTTTCAGTCACTTGAATCAGACATTTCCATATCAAGTCAAGTTAAGTTATTTTATTGTCAAATAAACAAATAACAAAATAACAAAAAACAATTAATTGATAACAATTTGGACAATATTTGTCGTAATCAGGTAGAGGATATTTATCTTCAACGTCACTCACAAAATGGAAAGAGGTGGAACTGGAGTCCTAAATTATGTCTAACAACTTACCGATGGTAGTTGTGGACGTTGTGATGGCACAGAATGGGCAAGATGGGGCACCACTTGTGTTGGCATACCCTTTGACAAAATATACATATCAATTAAAAAAAGAGGTTGTGATTATTCCATCAGAATGAAGATGGATTCAAAATAATTCACAGTTATGAAAACATTTTCTATTTCATCAACATAAACTACACTTTACTAAAAGTTATTACAGTTCTGGTAAGATCAATGAAAAAGCATGACATAAACATAACTGCAAACAACCTAATAAATGGCTTTAAATAACTTATATTTAGCATGCAATGCAAATTTTGATGTAATATGCGCTATGGTGGCTAGCACTAGCTTACGCAAGCTAGTGATGTACATTAAGTGAAAAGTACCAAAGAAAACACAAATATGACTTACCTGGGGTGATGCAGTTTGTATTAGTGATGGGATCGGCAGTTCTTTTGACTGTACTGAATAACTAGAATCAGTTCATTAAAAGGATTCGTTCAAAATATTCTTTCAGTTCGTTCGTTCACTAAATCACTAACTCAGTGCTTATGGAGCCCAGACTGCAATATCACCTACTTCCTGAACGCAGCCAAACAATCCGTTACTAACTTAAAGGATTCAGACCTGAGGTTAACATTCAATGCACTTCAGGGACAATGCAAAAAAAAAAAAAAGGACGCCCGGTGCGTTCACGGACAAGGAGCAGTACACAGACATTCGTGAGAAATTCAGCAAATAGAGAGGATCTTGAGGTGTGTTCACAGCTGAACATGAATCCTCTTTCACTGAAGGAATCCGTGTCTCGCGAATCCCCGGATGTGAATCCTCGTTCATTGAACGAATCTGTGTGTCGCGAATAACGGGATGTGAATCCTCGTTCACTGAACGAATCTGTGTCTCGCGCATCGGTAGCAGCCTAATGTGACAAACTCTCGTTGTGTATATACGTTTACAAACAAACGCAAATGCAAATGTAGTAGAGATTCTGTTACTTTTAAAAAACACTGTGTGTGCGTTTCCAGCCTGTCCAATAAACAAATAAAGTGTGACTAAATGCTTGGTTGTTAAATGTTTTTTTGCACTAAAATAAAAATTTAATAAAACAAAAATAATAATAATACTAAAATGTAACATAAACTTAAATGCAATCAACAATAAATTAAAAAGGACTTGTCTTATTGTGTTATTCAGAGCTCCAGCAGCTTGTTTATTTCAGATGCAAATTGATATATATAGCTATATAAACCCTTTATTTGAGGTTTGAAAACTGCTATTCAGAGCTCCAGCAGAATCTTAGAAAACGTCATTCTCTCAGTCTTAGAACATCAGTTTGAGACAATATTTCATGTTAAACATAACTTTTGAAAACAGTTTCGAATAAGTGTTTCTCTTGTTTATTTCAATGCAATTTTATAGATATAGCTATATAAACCCTTTATTTGATGTTTGAAAACTGTTATTCAGAGCTCCAGCAGAATCTTAGAAAACGTCATTCTCTCAGTCTGAGAACATCAGTTTGAGACAATATTTCAGGTTAAACATAACTTTTGAAAACAGCTTTGAATATGTTTTTCTCTTGTTTATTTCAGATGCAAATTGATATATATAGCTATATAAACCCTTTATTTGATGTTTGAAAACTGTTATTCAGAGCTCCAGCAGCATCTTAGCCCGCGTTCACTACTTCCAAGACTGTGAAAACATTCTGAGACTCGCTCGGACTAGACAACGCAATGCTGTATCTACAAGACCGTTCTGGTGGACCTGTCAATCAAATTCAAAGGAGAAGACATGGTGGTGTTTGGTTTGTGCACCAGGTAGGGTGCTTGGGGGAATTGCATTGTGGAAAAAAAAAGAGAAATGTTGATAAAAAAAAAGAACCACAAGGTGGCGGGATTGGACATCAAATACATCTCAGTCTGAATACATCACATTTAGAGAAGGTCTCACTTAAACATATCCTTTGAAAACAGCTTCGAATAAGTGTTTCTCTTGTTTATTTCAGATGCAAATTGATATATATAGCTATATAAACCCTTTATTTGATGTTTGAAAACTGCTATTCAGAGCTCCAGCAGAATCTTAGAAAACGTCATTCTCTCAGTCTGAGAACATCAGTTTGAGACAATATTTCAGGTTAACCATAACTTTTGAAAACAGCTTCGAATAAGTGTTTCTCTTGTTTATTTCAGATGGAAAATGATATATATAGCTATATAAACCCTTTATTTGATGTTTGAAAACTGCTATTCAGAGCTCCAGCAGAATCTTGGAAAACGTCATTCTCTCAGTCTGAGAACATCAGTTTGAGACAATATTTCAGGTTAAACATAACTTTTGAAAACAGCTTCGAATAAGTGTTTCTCTTGTTTATTTCAGATGCAAATTGATATATATAGCTATATAAACCCTTTATTTGATGTTTAAAAACTGCTATTCAGAGCTCCAGCAGAATCTTGGAAAACGTCATTCTCTCAGTCTGAGAACATCAGTTTGAGACAATATTTCAGGTTAAACATAACTTTTGAAAACAGCTTCGAATAAGTGTTTCTCTTGTTTATTTCAGATGCAAATTGATATATATAGCTATATCAACCCTTTATTTGATGTTTGAAAACGGTTATTCAGAGCTCCAGCAGAATCTTGGAAAACGTCATTCTCTCAGTCTGAGAAGATCAGTTTGAGACAATATTTCAGGTTAAACATAACTTTTGAAAACAGCTTCGAATAAATGTTTCTCTTGTTTATTTCAGATGCAAATTGTTATATATAGCTATATAAACCCTTTATTTGATGTTTGAAAACTGCTATTCAGAGCTCCAGCAGAATCTTAGAAAACGTCATTCTCTCAGTCTGAGAACATCAGTTTGAGACAATAGTTCAGGTTAAACATAACTTTTGAAAACAGCTTCGAATAAGTGTTTCTCTTGTTTATTTCAGATGCAAATTGATATATATAGCTATATAAACCCTTTATTTGATGTTTGAAAACTGTTATTCAGAGCTCCAGCAGAATCTTGGAAAACGTCATTCTCTCAGTCTGAGAACATCAGTTTGAGACAGTATTTCATGTTAAACATAACTTTTGAAAACAGCTTCGAATAAGTGTTTCTCTTGTTTATTTCAGATGCAAATTGATATATATAGCTATATAAACCCTTTATTTGATGTTTTAAAACTGTTATTCAGAGCTCCAGCAGAATCTTGGAAAACGTCATTCTCTCAGTCTGAGAAGATCAGTTTGAGACAATATTTCAGGTTAAACATAACTTTTGAAAACAGCTTCGAATAAGTGTTTCTCTTGTTTATTTCAGATGCAAATTGATATATATAGCTATATAAACCCTTTATTTGATGTTTGAAAACTGTTATTCAGAGCTCCAGCAGAATCTTGGAAAACGTCATTCTCTCAGTCTGAGAACATCAGTTTGAGACAGTATTTCATGTTAAACATAACTTTTGAAAACAGCTTCGAATAAGTGTTTCTCTTGTTTATTTCAGATGCAAATTGATATATATAGCTATATAAACCCTTTATTTGATGTTTTAAAACTGTTATTCAGAGCTCCAGCAGAATCTTGGAAAACGTCATTCTCTCAGTCTGAGAAGATCAGTTTGAGACAATATTTCAGGTTAAACATAACTTTTGAAAACAGCTTCGAATAAATGTTTCTCTTGTTTATTTCAGATGCAAATTGATATATATAGCTATATAAACCCTTTATTTGATGTTTGAAAACTGCTATTCAGAGCTTCAGCAGAATCTTGGAAAACGTCATTCTCTCAGCCTGTTAAGATCAGTTTGAGACAATATTTCAGGTTAAACATAACTTTTGAAAACAGCTTCGAATAAATGTTTCTCTTGTTTATTTCAGATGCAAATTGTTATATATAGCTATATAAACCCTTTATTTGATGTTTGAAAACTGCTATTCAGAGCTCCAGCAGAATCTTAGAAAACGTCATTCTCTCGGTCTGAGAACATCAGTTTGAGACAATATTTCAGGTTAAACATAACTTTTGAAAACAGATTCGAATAAGTGTTTCTCTTGTTTATTTCGGATGCAAATTGATATATATAGCTATATAAACCCTTTATTTGATGTTTGAAAACTGCTATTCAGAACTCCAGCAGAATCTTAGAAAACGTCATTCTCTCGGTCTGAGAACATCAGTTTGAGACAATATTTCAGGTTAAACATAACTTTTGAAAACAGCTTTGAATAAGTTTTTCTTTTGTTTATTTCAGATGCAAATTGATATATATAGCTATATAAACCCTTTATTTGATGTTTGAAAACTGCTATTCAGAGCTCCAGCAGAATCTTAGAAAACGTCATTCTCTCAGTCTGAGAACATCAGTTTGAGACAATATTTCAGGTTAAACATAACTTTTGAAAACAGCTTCGAATAAGTGTTTCTCTTGTTTATTTCAGATGCAAATTGATATATATAGCTATATAAACCCTTTATTTGATGTTTGAAAACTGCTATTCAGAGCTCCAGCAGAATCTTAGAAAACGTCATTCTCTCAGTCTGAGAACATCAGTTTGAGACAATATTTCAGGTTAAACATAATTTTTGAAAATAGCTTCGAATAAGTGTTTCTCTTGTTTATTTCAGATGCAAATTGATATATATAGCTATATAAACCCTTTATTTGATGTTTGAAAACTGCTATTCAGAGCTTCAGCAGAATCTTGGAAAACATCTTTCTCTCAGCCTGTGAAGATCAGTTTGAGACAATATTTCAGGTTAAACATAACTTTTGAAAACAGCTTCAAATAAGTGTTTCTCTTGTTTATTTCAGATGCAAATTGATATATATAGCTTTATAAACCCTTTATTTGATGTTTGAAAACTGTTATTCAGAGCTCCAGCAGAATCTTGGAAAACGTCATTCTCTCAGTCTGAGAACATCAGTTTGAGACAATATTTCAGGTTAAACATAACTTTTGAAAACAGCTTCGAATAAGTGTTTCTCTTGTTTATTTCAGATGCAAATTGATATATATATCTATATAAACCATTTATTTGATGTTTGAAAACTGTTATTCAGAGCTCCAGCAGAATCTAAGAAAATGTCATTCTCTCAGTCTGAGAACATCAGTTTGAGACAATATTTAAGGTTAAACATAACTTTTGAAAACAGCTTTGAATAAGTGTTTCTCTTTTTTATTTCAGATGCAAATTGATATATATATATATATATATATATTTTCATTTGGCTGTGAATTTTTTCCCTGCCATTTTGAAAGCGAACTTGACACAAATTGTTTACTCAAAAGATCTTTTCCCTACTGAGAAACTTTGCGGTATTTTCATCCAACGCGCATGTATTGAACTCAAGTGAAGCGAACACACACATTTAGAAAACACAAACCCAAACCTCGATATGAACATTAGAGTGATGGGATCGACAGTTCTTTTGACTGTACTTTGGCACTTAGTGCCAACATAAAAACTAAATGTTCTGTAGCAAAGTCTATTATAGAATCCCTCCCACCGGCACGGTCGCAGCTGAGTTCAACTGAACTGAGAAAGGAATGAAGTTCAGTACGTTCACTCAAAAGATCGTTCGTTCCAACAAATCGTTCGAGAACCACACAACACTAGAACGTTAGAGCCGCATGAAACCAGGCAAAGAGCCGCATGCGGCTCGGGAGCCGCGGGTTGGCCAGGCCTGGTGTAGAAAAAACTTTTTTTTACCCCCTATTGGCCCTTATGTGGGTGTTTTTAGTAGAATGACCTTATCACAATATGGCCTAAATTAATATTATTATAAATAGTGGCCTTGATAGTCTTCATATGGTTGAATTATCCTCAACATCTAGTCACACCCTAAAAGCATTATGACATTAATGTTACATATATTAAACTTTACTCACCTCTTCTCCGTTGTCTCACTGAACTTTCAGTCACTTGAATCAGACATTTCAATATCAAGTCAAGTTAAGTTATTTTATTGTCAAATAAACAAATAACAAAATAACAAAAAACAATTAATTGATAACAATTTGGACAATATTTGTCTTAATCAGGTAGAGGATATTTATCTTCAACGTCACTCACAAAATGGAAAGAGGTGGAACTGGAGTCCTAAATTATGTCTAACAACTTACCGATGGTAGTTGTGGACGTTGTGATTGCACAGAATGGGCAAGATGGGGCACCACTTGTGTTGACATACCCTTTGACAAAATATACATATCAATTAAAAAAAGAGGTTGTGATTATTCCATCAGAATGAAGATGGATTCAAAATAATTCACAGTTATGAAAACATTTTCTATTTCATCAACATAAACTACACTTTACTAAAAGTTATTACAGTTCTGGTAAGATCAATGAAAAAGCATGACATAAACATAACTGCAAACAACCTAATAAATGGCTTTAAATAACTTATATTTAGCATGCAATGCAAATTTTGATGTAATATGCGCTATGGTGGCTAGCACTAGCTTACGCAAGCTAGTGTTTTACATTAAGTGAAAAGTACCAAAGAAAACACAAATATGACTTACCTGGGGTGATGCAGTTTGTATTAGTGATGGGATCGGCAGTTCTTTTGACTGTACTGAATAACTAGAATCAGTTCATTAAAAGGATTCGTTCAAAATATTCTTTCAGTTCGTTCGTTCACTAAATCACTAACTCAGTGCTTATGGAGCCCAGACTGCAATATCACCTACTTCCTGAACGCAGCCAAACAATCCGTTACTAACTTAAAGGATTCAGACCCGAGGTTAACATTCAATGCACTTCAGGGACAATGCAAAAAAAAAAAAAAGGACGCCCGGTGCGTTCACGGATAAGGAGCAGTACACAGACATTCGTGAGAAATTCAGCAAATAGAGAGGATCTTGAGGTGTGTTCACAGCTGAACATGAATCCTCGTTCACTGAAGGAATCCGTGTCTCGCGAATCCCCGGATGTGAATCCTCGTTCATTGAACGAATCTGTGTGTCGCGAATAACGGGATGTGAATCCTCGTTCACTGAACGAATCTGTGTCTCGCGCATCGGTAGCAGCCTAATGTGACAAACTCTCGTTGTGTATATACGTTTACAAACAAACGCAAATGCAAATGTAGTAGAGATTCTGTTACTTTTAAAAACACTGTGTGTGCGTTTCCAGCCTGTCCAATAAACAATTAAAGTGTGACTAAATGCTTGGTTGTTAAATGTTTTTTTGCACTAAAATAAAAATTAAATAAAACAAAAATAATAATAATACTAAAATGTAACATAAACTTAAATGCAATCAACAATAAATTAAAAAGGCCTTGTCTAAGTAAAACATTTTACTTGTTTTTAGATTTAGATTTAACATTTAGATTTAACATTTAGATATAGATTTAACATTTAAATATAGATTTAAATTTATATTTATATTTATATTTAGATTTAAGATTTAGATTTAACATTTAGATATGTATTTAACATTTACATTTAAATTTGACATTTAGATTTTATATTTCATAAATGTGAGAAATATTGTCTAAATGTCGGAAAACATAGCAAAATAATGCTTCTAAATCAGCGAATAAACAAGTAATTAATTGTACATTCATTGCCCTATAGAAGCTTGCTCACAACTCCTCGCACACCCTGCCCACGAGGTTAGCCATTCAGAGACCAGCGGCTTGAATCCTTCTGCTGTCATTGGCTGGACTTCTCCACCAATCATAGGGAGCTACCCGAGGGAAGAAGGGCGGGTCTTGCCGCATCTTCAGCAGAAAGATTCAGAGAAAATGGTGCAAAAAAAACGACGAAAGAAATACACAGCCTCAAGTAAGTTATATTTCTTAAAGTTGTGTTCATATAGTGAGGTGTTACCTAAATATTAAATTATGTTGACACATTTAAATATTACATTTAATATAGCGCAAATGGTGGCACTACCTCATTAAAATGTCTTATGCTAAAATGCTAAAACATCTATGGCTACTAAGGACAGTTCACTGAAAATAATATTGTAAAGAAAACATCATTTTCAGATAAGATTTCACTTTAAACCTAACTTTTTAAAACAACTTCAAATAAGTGTTTTCTTATGTTTGTTTTTATAAATTATTATTGATGTTTATAGCTAAATAAACCCTTTATTTGAAGTTTGGAAACTGTTCTGCAGGTTTACAGCAGCATGTTAGAAAACCTGATTCAGTTCATCCTCTGGTTTTATTCAAAACTTTTTTACTCCCCACATTATTTATTTATTTATTTAAATTTCCCTTTTTTTGAACAGATAGTCAGGAAGTCGTCGTGGGAGAGGGGCTTCGCTCATGGCTGCATCTACACAACCGTGCTGGTGGACCTGTCAGTCAAATTCAAAGGAGAAGACATGGTGGTGTTTGGTTCCTGCGCAAGGTAGGGGGCTTGAGGGGCTTGTATTGTGGCTAAAAAATTGTGATAAAAAAAAAAGATCCAGGCTAGGCGGCATGGTCCCACACACTGCGGTCAAGTGAGCTGCGATCTAGCCGCAACCTTAAAACACTTGCGTTTTTGTGAAGGTGTTACAGTAGTGGGAGAGAAGTCATACGCGGAAGGATCTACGACACTATTACTGATATATTCTCAAAAATACTCTGATATGGTGACATTAAGGTAAGATTTGAAGAGACATTTGCGTGATGAGACCAGAGTCTCCAAACATGTGTGAGACTTTTGGAAGAAAAGCAGCCGAAATAGGAAATATTTATTTTCTGCTAATCTGTTATAATTTCCTGTTTATTTTTTTGTTTTCTTACAAAATAATTCAATTATGGTTGTTTAAATAATTTAATTACTGACTTATGGCGTTATTTTTGCTTAGAAAGCTGTTTGTGCACAACCTTTTTTATTATAAAAAATAAACCTTATTAGTTGACAAAGATCTGACTTTATTTTCATGTTCAGCAGGTTTTGAAGTATAAGTGAACAACGTTTCATGTATTTTTACTGTAGAAATATGGATTTATTGTCAATTTAGTACAGTGTATTGATGTCCCTGTTAATCATGCACAATATATTTTAATTCTTATAAAAAAAACTCAATAGTTGACAAAGATCTGACTTTATTTTCATGTTCAACAGGTTTTGAAGTATAAGTGAAATAAGTTATGTATTTTTACTGTAGAAACATTGATTTATTGTCAATTTAGTACAGTGTATTGATGTCACTGTTATTGAAGCACTATATATTTTAATCCTTATCAAAAGAAAACCTAAAATACATGATGGAACTGCTATCTTCGGTGCGCAAGGATTTAGCTGAAATTATTCAAACAGAAGTTTGCGCAATGTTGGAAAGTGAGATGGCGGTGATTCGAGCGGATATTGTTGCAGCTAGAGCGGAGCTCAAAGAATACAGGTTGACGATCGCCTCTGAACTCTCCGCCATGAAATCTACGGTGAAGGATGTGGAAGAAAGTTTGTCAACGTGGACAGATGATGTTGTTTCACTCAAGAAGGAGGTGAAGCGGCTAACGGGGGTCATGGACCAACTTCAGAATAAATGCGAGGACTTGGAGGCGAGGTCGCGGACAAACAACATAAGATCCTTATGTCGAAATACCGGAGACCCTTGAATGCAACACCGAGTCTGTGTCCGCGCTTCTGCAGCGGGCCTTTGATCTGAAAGACGCGCCGCTCCTGGACAGAGCTCACCGTCTCTCCCCGCCTGGATCTACAGAGGGACGCCGGTCAAACACGATCATAGCCTGCGTTCACTACTTCCAAGACTGTGAAAACATTCTGAGACTCGCTCGGACTAGACAACGCATCGGTGTGGACGGAGTCAGCACCTCAGTGTTTCCTGACTACCCGACAAGTGTTGCCAAAGCACGCGCAGCGTTCAATGACGTCAAGAGTCGGTTTTGGGGAGTGGACGGGGTTCGGTTCGGATTTGCTTATCCTGCCCGCTTCAGAATCACGTACAAGAAGTGTTTTCTTTTGTTTGTTATTATAAATTATTATTGATGTTTATAGCTAAATAAACCCTTTATTTGAAGTTTGGAAACTGTTCTGCAGGTTTACAGCAGCATGTTAGAAAACCTGATTCAGTTCATCCTCTGGTTTTATTCAAAACTTTTTTACTCCCCACATTATTTATTTATTTATTTAAATTTCCCTTTTTTTGAACAGATAGTCAGGAAGTCGTCGTGGGAGAGGGGCTTCGCTCATGGCTGCATCTACACAACCGTGCTGGTGGACCTGTCAGTCAAATTCAAAGGAGAAGACATGGTGGTGTTTGGTTCCTGCACAAGGTAGGGGGCTTGAGGGGATTGTATTGTGGCTAAAAAATTGTGATTAAAAAAAAAGATCCAGGCTAGGCGGCATGGTCCCCCACACTGCGGTCAAGTGAGCCGCGATCTAGCCGCAACCTTAAAACACTTGCGTTTTTGTGAAGGTGTTACAGTAGTGGGAGAGAAGTCATACGCGGAAGGATCTACGACACTATTACTGATATATTCTCAAAAATACTCTGATATGGTGACATTAAAGTAAGATTTGAAGAGACATTTGCGTGATGAGACCAGAGTCTCCAAACATGTGTGAGACTGTTGGAAGAAAAGCAGCCGAAATAGGAAATATTTATTTTCTGCTAATCTGTTATAATTTCCTGTTTATTTTTTTGTTTTCTTACAAAATAATTCAATTACGGTTGTTTAAATAATTTAATTACTGACTTATGGCGTTATTTTTGCTTAGAAAGCTGTTTGTGCACAACCCTTTTTTATTATAAAAAATAAACCTTATTAGTTGACAAAGATCTGACTTTATTTTCATGTTCAGCAGGTTTTGAAGTATAAGTGAACAAAGTTTCATGCATTTTTACTGTAGAAATATGGATTTATTGTCAATTTAGTACAGTGTATTGATGTCCCTGTTAATCATGCACAATGTATTTTAATTCTTATAAAAAAAACTCAATAGTTGACAAAGATCTGACTTTATTTCATGTTCAACAGGTTTTGAAGTATAAGTGAAATAAGTTATGTATTTTTACTGTAGAAACATTGATTTATTGTCAATTTAGTACAGTGTATTGATGTCACTGTTATTCAAGCACTATATATTTTGATCCTTATCAAAAGAAAACCTAAAATACATGATGGAACTGCTATCTTCGGTGCGCAAGGATTTAGCTGAAATTATTCAAACAGAAGTTTGCGCAATGTTGGAAAGTGAGATGGCGGTGATTCGAGCGGATATTGATGCAGCTAGAGCGGAGCTCAAAGAATACAGGTTGACGATCGCCTCTGAACTCTCCGCCATGAAATCTACGGTGAAGAATGTGAAAGTAAGTTTGTCAACGTGTACAGATGATGTTGTTTCACTCAAGAAGGAGGTGAAGCGGCTCACGGGGGTCATGGACCAACTTCAGAATAAATGCGAGGACTTGGAGGCGAGGTCGCGGACAAACAACATAAGATCCTTATGTCGAAATACCGGAAACCCTTGAATGCAACACCGAGTCTGTGTCCGCGCTTCTGCAGCGGGCCTTTGATCTGAAAGACGCGCCGCTCCTGGACAGAGCTCACCGTCTCTCCCCGCCTGGATCTACAGAGGGACGCCGGTCAAACACGATCATAGCCCGCGTTCACTACTTCCAAGACTGTGAAAACATTCTGAGACTCGCTCAGACTAGACAACGCATCAGTGTGGACGGAGTCAGCACCTCAGTGTTTCCTGACTACCCGACAAGTGTTGCCAAAGCACGCGCAGCGTTCAATGACGTAAAGAGTCGGTTTTGGGGAGTGGACGGGGTTCGGTTCGGATTTGCTTATCCTGCCCGCTTCAGAATCACGTACAAGAAGTGTTTTCTTTTGTTTGTTATTATAAATTATTATTGATGTTTATAGCTAAATAAACCCTTTATTTGAAGTTTGGAAACTGTTCTGCAGGTTTACAGCAGCATGTTAGAAAACCTGATTCAGTTCATCCTCTGGTTTTATTCAAAACTTTTTTACTCCCCACATTATTTATTTATTTATTTAAATTTCCCTTTTTTTGAACAGATAGTCAGGAAGTCGTCGTGGGAGAGGGGCTTCGCTCATGGCTGCATCTACACAACCGTGCTGGTGGACCTGTCAGTCAAATTCAAAGGAGAAGACATGGTGGTGTTTGGTTCCTGCACAAGGTAGGGGGCTTGAGGGGATTGTATTGTGGCTAAAAAATTGTGATTAAAAAAAAAGATCCAGGCTAGGCGGCATGGTCCCCCACACTGCGGTCAAGTGAGCCGCGATCTAGCCGCAACCTTAAAACACTTGCGTTTTTGTGAAGGTGTTACAGTAGTGGGAGAGAAGTCATACGCGGAAGGATCTACGACACTATTACTGATATATTCTCAAAAATACTCTGATATGGTGACATTAAAGTAAGATTTGAAGAGACATTTGCGTGATGAGACCAGAGTCTCCAAACATGTGTGAGACTGTTGGAAGAAAAGCAGCCGAAATAGGAAATATTTATTTTCTGCTAATCTGCTATAATTTCCTGTTTATTTTTTTGTTTTCTTACAAAATAATTCAATTACGGTTGTTTAAATAATTTAATTACTGACTTATGGCGTTATTTTTGCTTAGAAAGCTGTTTGTGCACAACCCTTTTTTATTATAAAAAATAAACCTTATTAGTTGACAAAGATCTGACTTTATTTTCATGTTCAGCAGGTTTTGAAGTATAAGTGAACAAAGTTTCATGCATTTTTACTGTAGAAATATGGATTTATTGTCAATTTAGTACAGTGTATTGATGTCCCTGTTAATCATGCACAATGTATTTTAATTCTTATAAAAAAAACTCAATAGTTGACAAAGATCTGACTTTATTTCATGTTCAACAGGTTTTGAAGTATAAGTGAAATAAGTTATGTATTTTTACTGTAGAAACATTGATTTATTGTCAATTTAGTACAGTGTATTGATGTCACTGTTATTCAAGCACTATATATTTTGATCCTTATCAAAAGAAAACCTAAAATACATGATGGAACTGCTATCTTCGGTGCGCAAGGATTTAGCTGAAATTATTCAAACAGAAGTTTGCGCAATGTTGGAAAGTGAGATGGCGGTGATTCGAGCGGATATTGATGCAGCTAGAGCGGAGCTCAAAGAATACAGGTTGACGATCGCCTCTGAACTCTCCGCCATGAAATCTACGGTGAAGAATGTGAAAGTAAGTTTGTCAACGTGTACAGATGATGTTGTTTCACTCAAGAAGGAGGTGAAGCGGCTCACGGGGGTCATGGACCAACTTCAGAATAAATGCGAGGACTTGGAGGCGAGGTCGCGGACAAACAACATAAGATCCTTATGTCGAAATACCGGAAACCCTTGAATGCAACACCGAGTCTGTGTCCGCGCTTCTGCAGCGGGCCTTTGATCTGAAAGACGCGCCGCTCCTGGACAGAGCTCACCGTCTCTCCCCGCCTGGATCTACAGAGGGACGCCGGTCAAACACGATCATAGCCCGCGTTCACTACTTCCAAGACTGTGAAAACATTCTGAGACTCGCTCAGACTAGACAACGCATCAGTGTGGACGGAGTCAGCACCTCAGTGTTTCCTGACTACCCGACAAGTGTTGCCAAAGCACGCGCAGCGTTCAATGACGTAAAGAGTCGGTTTTGGGGAGTGGACGGGGTTCGGTTCGGATTTGCTTATCCTGCCCGCTTCAGAATCACGTACAAGAAGTGTTTTCTTTTGTTTGTTATTATAAATTATTATTGATGTTTATAGCTAAATAAACCCTTTATTTGAAGTTTGGAAACTGTTCTGCAGGTTTACAGCAGCATGTTAGAAAACCTGATTCAGTTCATCCTCTGGTTTTATTCAAAACTTTTTTACTCCCCACATTATTTATTTATTTATTTAAATTTCCCTTTTTTTGAACAGATAGTCAGGAAGTCGTCGTGGGAGAGGGGCTTCGCTCATGGCTGCATCTACACAACCGTGCTGGTGGACCTGTCAGTCAAATTCAAAGGAGAAGACATGGTGGTGTTTGGTTCCTGCACAAGGTAGGGGGCTTGAGGGGATTGTATTGTGGCTAAAAAATTGTGATTAAAAAAAAAGATCCAGGCTAGGCGGCATGGTCCCCCACACTGCGGTCAAGTGAGCCGCGATCTAGCCGCAACCTTAAAACACTTGCGTTTTTGTGAAGGTGTTACAGTAGTGGGAGAGAAGTCATACGCGGAAGGATCTACGACACTATTACTGATATATTCTCAAAAATACTCTGATATGGTGACATTAAAGTAAGATTTGAAGAGACATTTGCGTGATGAGACCAGAGTCTCCAAACATGTGTGAGACTGTTGGAAGAAAAGCAGCCGAAATAGGAAATATTTATTTTCTGCTAATCTGCTATAATTTCCTGTTTATTTTTTTGTTTTCTTACAAAATAATTCAATTACGGTTGTTTAAATAATTTAATTACTGACTTATGGCGTTATTTTTGCTTAGAAAGCTGTTTGTGCACAACCCTTTTTTATTATAAAAAATAAACCTTATTAGTTGACAAAGATCTGACTTTATTTTCATGTTCAGCAGGTTTTGAAGTATAAGTGAACAAAGTTTCATGCATTTTTACTGTAGAAATATGGATTTATTGTCAATTTAGTACAGTGTATTGATGTCCCTGTTAATCATGCACAATATATTTTAATTCTTATAAAAAAAACTCAATAGTTGACAAAGATCTGACTTTATTTCATGTTCAACAGGTTTTGAAGTATAAGTGAAATAAGTTATGTATTTTTACTGTAGAAACATTGATTTATTGTCAATTTAGTACAGTGTATTGATGTCACTGTTATTCAAGCACTATATATTTTGATCCTTATCAAAAGAAAACCTAAAATACATGATGGAACTGCTATCTTCGGTGCGCAAGGATTTAGCTGAAATTATTCAAACAGAAGTTTGCGCAATGTTGGAAAGTGAGATGGCGGTGATTCGAGCGGATATTGTTGCAGCTAGAGCGGAGCTCAAAGAATACAGGTTGACGATCGCCTCTGAACTCTCCGCCATGAAATCTACGGTGAAGAATGTGAAAGTAAGTTTGTCAACGTGTACAGATGATGTTGTTTCACTCAAGAAGGAGGTGAAGCGGCTCACGGGGGTCATGGACCAACTTCAGAATAAATGCGAGGACTTGGAGGCGAGGTCGCGGACAAACAACATAAGATCCTTATGTCGAAATACCGGAGACCCTTGAATGCAACACCGAGTCTGTGTCCGCGCTTCTGCAGCGGGCCTTTGATCTGAAAGACGCGCCGCTCCTGGACAGAGCTCACCGTCTCTCCCCGCCTGGATCTACAGAGGGACGCCGGTCAAACACGATCATAGCCCGCGTTCACTACTTCCAAGACTGTGAAAACATTCTGAGACTCGCTCAGACTAGACAACGCATCAGTGTGGACGGAGTCAGCACCTCAGTGTTTCCTGACTACCCGACAAGTGTTGCCAAAGCACGCGCAGCGTTCAATGACGTAAAGAGTCGGTTTTGGGGAGTGGACGGGGTTTGGTTCGGATTTGCTTATCCTGCCCGCTTCAGAATCACGTACAAGAAGTGTTTTCTTTTGTTTGTTATTATAAATTATCATTGATGTTTATAGCTAAATAAACCCTTTATTTGAAGTTTGGAAACTGTTCTGCAGGTTTACAGCAGCATGTTAGAAAACCTGATTCAGTTCATCCTCTGGTTTTATTCAAAACTTTTTTACTCCCCACATTATTTATTTATTTATTTAAATTTCCCTTTTTTTGAACAGATAGTCAGGAAGTCGTCGTGGGAGAGGGGCTTCGCTCATGGCTGCATCTACACAACCGTGCTGGTGGACCTGTCAGTCAAATTCAAAGGAGAAGACATGGTGGTGTTTGGTTCCTGCACAAGGTAGGGGGCTTGAGGGGATTGTATTGTGGCTAAAAAATTGTGATTAAAAAAAAAGATCCAGGCTAGGCGGCATGGTCCCCCACACTGCGGTCAAGTGAGCCGCGATCTAGCCGCAACCTTAAAACACTTGCGTTTTTGTGAAGGTGTTACAGTAGTGGGAGAGAAGTCATATGCGGAAGGTTCTATGACACTATTACTGATATATTCTCAAAAATACTCTGATATGGTGACATTAAAGTAAGATTTGAAGAGACATTTGCGTGATGAGACCAGAGTCTCCAAACATGTGTGAGACTGTTGGAAGAAAAGCAGCCAAAATAGGAAATATTTATTTTCTGCTAATCTGTTATAATTTCCTGTTTATTTTTTTGTTTTCTTGCAAAATAATTCAATTACGGTTGTTTAAATAATTTAATTACTGACTTACGACGTTATTTTTGCTTAGAAAGCTGTTTGTGCACAACGTATTTTATTATAAAAAATAAACCTTAATAGTTGACAAAGATCTGACTTTATTTTCATGTTCAGCAGGTTTTGAAGTATAAGTGAACAAAGTTTTATGTATTTTTACTGTAGAAATATGGATTTATTGTCAATTTAGTACAGTGTATAGATGTCCCTGTTTATTAGGGTTAGGCGTTAGGGTTGAAGGGGGGTGACAGGGAGGGTCCCTGTCGAGGGCACGGGCCAGTGCAAACCCGTTGATGAACCCTCCCTACCTGTAAAAGAAATTCAAAAGGGATTAAAGTTTAGGAGTTAGGTTAAGGGTAAGGGTAAGTGCTTAAACAATCAAAAACAAAACTCAATAAAATATATAAAAGATCAAGATAACACAGGAGTTACAGAAAATCAAGGAAAGGCCTGCACAAATTAAAATGTTTTAGATCGTTCCAAAGCTTAGGAGCAACTGCCTGGAAGGGTTTCTCTCCTCTGGTCCTGAACCGTGTGCGAGGAACCACAAGTAGATTCTGATCCACAGACCTCAGAGCACGAGCTGGGGTGTTAGGCTGGATCAGATCACTGATGGAAGTCAGTGATCAGTCAGAGCCTGACTAGAATAACAAGGATCGGAGAAATGTAATACAATACAAATAAATAAATAAATGCACTGATCATGCGTTCAGAGATAAGCTCTCCATGTTTCCTTCATCCACTGTTTTATAGTGTTTCCCATCTTGTTTACCTCTTTATGCTGGAATTAAATAATGAATTAAATATACAGAATAAAGTATATTTTTATACAGAATAAAGGTTACAAAAAAACCTTTTTTTACCCCCTATTGGCCCTTATGTGGGTGTTTTTAGTAGAATGACCTTATCACAATATGGCCTAAATTAATATTATTATAAATAGTGGCCTTGATAGTCTTCATATGGTTGAATTATCCTCAACATCTAGTCACACCCTAAAAGCATTATGACATTAATGTTACATATATTAAACTTTACTCACCTCTTCTCCGTTGTCTCACTGAACTTTCAGTCACTTGAATCAGACATTTCCATATCAAGTCAAGTTAAGTTATTTTATTGTCAAATAAACAAATAACAAAATAACAAAAAACAATTAATTGATAACAATTTGGACAATATTTGTCGTAATCAGGTAGAGGATATTTATCTTCAACGTCACTCACAAAATGGAAAGAGGTGGAACTGGAGTCCTAAATTATGTCTAACAACTTACCGATGGTAGTTGTGGACGTTGTGATGGCACAGAATGGGCAAGATGGGGCACCACTTGTGTTGGCATACCCTTTGACAAAATATACATATCAATTAAAAAAAGAGGTTGTGATTATTCCATCAGAATGAAGATGGATTCAAAATAATTCACAGTTATGAAAACATTTTCTATTTCATCAACATAAACTACACTTTACTAAAAGTTATTACAGTTCTGGTAAGATCAATGAAAAAGCATGACATAAACATAACTGCAAACAACCTAATAAATGGCTTTAAATAACTTATATTTAGCATGCAATGCAAATTTTGATGTAATATGCGCTATGGTGGCTAGCACTAGCTTACGCAAGCTAGTGATGTACATTAAGTGAAAAGTACCAAAGAAAACACAAATATGACTTACCTGGGGTGATGCAGTTTGTATTAGTGATGGGATCGGCAGTTCTTTTGACTGTACTGAATAACTAGAATCAGTTCATTAAAAGGATTCGTTCAAAATATTCTTTCAGTTCGTTCGTTCACTAAATCACTAACTCAGTGCTTATGGAGCCCAGACTGCAATATCACCTACTTCCTGAACGCAGCCAAACAATCCGTTTCTAACTTAAAGGATTCAGACCTGAGGTTAACATTCAATGCACTTCAGGGACAATGCAAAAAAAAAAAAAAGGACGCCCGGTGCGTTCACGGACAAGGAGCAGTACACAGACATTCGTGAGAAATTCAGCAAATAGAGAGGATCTTGAGGTGTGTTCACAGCTGAACATGAATCCTCGTTCACTGAAGGAATCCGTGTCTCGCGAATCCCCGGATGTGAATCCTCGTTCATTGAACGAATCTGTGTGTCGCGAATAACGGGATGTGAATCCTCGTTCACTGAACGAATCTGTGTCTCGCGCATCGGTAGCAGCCTAATGTGACAAACTCTCGTTGTGTATATACGTTTACAAACAAACGCAAATGCAAATGTAGTAGAGATTCTGTTACTTTTAAAAACACTGTGTGTGCGTTTCCAGCCTGTCCAATAAACAAATAAAGTGTGACTAAATGCTTGGTTGTTAAATGTTTTTTTGCACTAAAATAAAAATTTAATAAAACAAAAATAATAATAATACTAAAATGTAACATAAACTTAAATGCAATCAACAATAAATTAAAAAGGACTTGTCTTATTGTGTTATTCAGAGCTCCAGCAGCTTGTTTATTTCAGATGCAAATTGATATATATAGCTATATAAACCCTTTATTTGAGGTTTGAAAACTGCTATTCAGAGCTCCAGCAGAATCTTAGAAAACGTCATTCTCTCAGTCTTAGAACATCAGTTTGAGACAATATTTCATGTTAAACATAACTTTTGAAAACAGTTTCGAATAAGTGTTTCTCTTGTTTATTTCAATGCAATTTTATAGATATAGCTATATAAACCCTTTATTTGATGTTTGAAAACTGTTATTCAGAGCTCCAGCAGAATCTTAGAAAACGTCATTCTCTCAGTCTGAGAACATCAGTTTGAGACAATATTTCAGGTTAAACATAACTTTTGAAAACAGCTTTGAATATGTTTTTCTCTTGTTTATTTCAGATGCAAATTGATATATATAGCTATATAAACCCTTTATTTGATGTTTGAAAACTGTTATTCAGAGCTCCAGCAGCATCTTAGCCCGCGTTCACTACTTCCAAGACTGTGAAAACATTCTGAGACTCGCTCGGACTAGACAACGCAATGCTGTATCTACAAGACCGTTCTGGTGGACCTGTCAATCAAATTCAAAGGAGAAGACATGGTGGTGTTTGGTTTGTGCACCAGGTAGGGTGCTTGGGGGAATTGCATTGTGGAAAAAAAAAGAGAAATGTTGATAAAAAAAAAGAACCACAAGGTGGCGGGATTGGACATCAAATACATCTCAGTCTGAATACATCACATTTAGAGAAGGTCTCACTTAAACATATCCTTTGAAAACAGCTTCGAATAAGTGTTTCTCTTGTTTATTTCAGATGCAAATTGATATATATAGCTATATAAACCCTTTATTTGATGTTTGAAAACTGCTATTCAGAGCTCCAGCAGAATCTTAGAAAACGTCATTCTCTCAGTCTGAGAACATCAGTTTGAGACAATATTTCAGGTTAACCATAACTTTTGAAAACAGCTTCGAATAAGTGTTTCTCTTGTTTATTTCAGATGGAAAATGATATATATAGCTATATAAACCCTTTATTTGATGTTTGAAAACTGCTATTCAGAGCTCCAGCAGAATCTTGGAAAACGTCATTCTCTCAGTCTGAGAACATCAGTTTGAGACAATATTTCAGGTTAAACATAACTTTTGAAAACAGCTTCGAATAAGTGTTTCTCTTGTTTATTTCAGATGCAAATTGATATATATAGCTATATAAACCCTTTATTTGATGTTTAAAAACTGCTATTCAGAGCTCCAGCAGAATCTTGGAAAACGTCATTCTCTCAGTCTGAGAACATCAGTTTGAGACAATATTTCAGGTTAAACATAACTTTTGAAAACAGCTTCGAATAAGTGTTTCTCTTGTTTATTTCAGATGCAAATTGATATATATAGCTATATCAACCCTTTATTTGATGTTTGAAAACGGTTATTCAGAGCTCCAGCAGAATCTTGGAAAACGTCATTCTCTCAGTCTGAGAAGATCAGTTTGAGACAATATTTCAGGTTAAACATAACTTTTGAAAACAGCTTCGAATAAATGTTTCTCTTGTTTATTTCAGATGCAAATTGTTATATATAGCTATATAAACCCTTTATTTGATGTTTGAAAACTGCTATTCAGAGCTCCAGCAGAATCTTAGAAAACGTCATTCTCTCAGTCTGAGAACATCAGTTTGAGACAATAGTTCAGGTTAAACATAACTTTTGAAAACAGCTTCGAATAAGTGTTTCTCTTGTTTATTTCAGATGCAAATTGATATATATAGCTATATAAACCCTTTATTTGATGTTTGAAAACTGTTATTCAGAGCTCCAGCAGAATCTTGGAAAACGTCATTCTCTCAGTCTGAGAACATCAGTTTGAGACAGTATTTCATGTTAAACATAACTTTTGAAAACAGCTTCGAATAAGTGTTTCTCTTGTTTATTTCAGATGCAAATTGATATATATAGCTATATAAACCCTTTATTTGATGTTTTAAAACTGTTATTCAGAGCTCCAGCAGAATCTTGGAAAACGTCATTCTCTCAGTCTGAGAAGATCAGTTTGAGACAATATTTCAGGTTAAACATAACTTTTGAAAACAGCTTCGAATAAGTGTTTCTCTTGTTTATTTCAGATGCAAATTGATATATATAGCTATATAAACCCTTTATTTGATGTTTGAAAACTGTTATTCAGAGCTCCAGCAGAATCTTGGAAAACGTCATTCTCTCAGTCTGAGAACATCAGTTTGAGACAGTATTTCATGTTAAACATAACTTTTGAAAACAGCTTCGAATAAGTGTTTCTCTTGTTTATTTCAGATGCAAATTGATATATATAGCTATATAAACCCTTTATTTGATGTTTTAAAACTGTTATTCAGAGCTCCAGCAGAATCTTGGAAAACGTCATTCTCTCAGTCTGAGAAGATCAGTTTGAGACAATATTTCAGGTTAAACATAACTTTTGAAAACAGCTTCGAATAAATGTTTCTCTTGTTTATTTCAGATGCAAATTGATATATATAGCTATATAAACCCTTTATTTGATGTTTGAAAACTGCTATTCAGAGCTTCAGCAGAATCTTGGAAAACGTCATTCTCTCAGCCTGTTAAGATCAGTTTGAGACAATATTTCAGGTTAAACATAACTTTTGAAAACAGCTTCGAATAAATGTTTCTCTTGTTTATTTCAGATGCAAATTGTTATATATAGCTATATAAACCCTTTATTTGATGTTTGAAAACTGCTATTCAGAGCTCCAGCAGAATCTTAGAAAACGTCATTCTCTCGGTCTGAGAACATCAGTTTGAGACAATATTTCAGGTTAAACATAACTTTTGAAAACAGATTCGAATAAGTGTTTCTCTTGTTTATTTCGGATGCAAATTGATATATATAGCTATATAAACCCTTTATTTGATGTTTGAAAACTGCTATTCAGAACTCCAGCAGAATCTTAGAAAACGTCATTCTCTCGGTCTGAGAACATCAGTTTGAGACAATATTTCAGGTTAAACATAACTTTTGAAAACAGCTTTGAATAAGTTTTTCTTTTGTTTATTTCAGATGCAAATTGATATATATAGCTATATAAACCCTTTATTTGATGTTTGAAAACTGCTATTCAGAGCTCCAGCAGAATCTTAGAAAACGTCATTCTCTCAGTCTGAGAACATCAGTTTGAGACAATATTTCAGGTTAAACATAACTTTTGAAAACAGCTTCGAATAAGTGTTTCTCTTGTTTATTTCAGATGCAAATTGATATATATAGCTATATAAACCCTTTATTTGATGTTTGAAAACTGCTATTCAGAGCTCCAGCAGAATCTTAGAAAACGTCATTCTCTCAGTCTGAGAACATCAGTTTGAGACAATATTTCAGGTTAAACATAATTTTTGAAAATAGCTTCGAATAAGTGTTTCTCTTGTTTATTTCAGATGCAAATTGATATATATAGCTATATAAACCCTTTATTTGATGTTTGAAAACTGCTATTCAGAGCTTCAGCAGAATCTTGGAAAACATCTTTCTCTCAGCCTGTGAAGATCAGTTTGAGACAATATTTCAGGTTAAACATAACTTTTGAAAACAGCTTCAAATAAGTGTTTCTCTTGTTTATTTCAGATGCAAATTGATATATATAGCTTTATAAACCCTTTATTTGATGTTTGAAAACTGTTATTCAGAGCTCCAGCAGAATCTTGGAAAACGTCATTCTCTCAGTCTGAGAACATCAGTTTGAGACAATATTTCAGGTTAAACATAACTTTTGAAAACAGCTTCGAATAAGTGTTTCTCTTGTTTATTTCAGATGCAAATTGATATATATATCTATATAAACCATTTATTTGATGTTTGAAAACTGTTATTCAGAGCTCCAGCAGAATCTAAGAAAATGTCATTCTCTCAGTCTGAGAACATCAGTTTGAGACAATATTTAAGGTTAAACATAACTTTTGAAAACAGCTTTGAATAAGTGTTTCTCTTTTTTATTTCAGATGCAAATTGATATATATATATATATATATATATTTTCATTTGGCTGTGAATTTTTTCCCTGCCATTTTGAAAGCGAACTTGACACAAATTGTTTACTCAAAAGATCTTTTCCCTACTGAGAAACTTTGCGGTATTTTCATCCAACGCGCATGTATTGAACTCAAGTGAAGCGAACACACACATTTAGAAAACACAAACCCAAACCTCGATATGAACATTAGAGTGATGGGATCGACAGTTCTTTTGACTGTACTTTGGCACTTAGTGCCAACATAAAAACTAAATGTTCTGTAGCAAAGTCTATTATAGAATCCCTCCCACCGGCACGGTCGCAGCTGAGTTCAACTGAACTGAGAAAGGAATGAAGTTCAGTACGTTCACTCAAAAGATCGTTCGTTCCAACAAATCGTTCGAGAACCACACAACACTAGAACGTTAGAGCCGCATGAAACCAGGCAAAGAGCCGCATGCGGCTCGGGAGCCGCGGGTTGGCCAGGCCTGGTGTAGAAAAAACTTTTTTTTACCCCCTATTGGCCCTTATGTGGGTGTTTTTAGTAGAATGACCTTATCACAATATGGCCTAAATTAATATTATTATAAATAGTGGCCTTGATAGTCTTCATATGGTTGAATTATCCTCAACATCTAGTCACACCCTAAAAGCATTATGACATTAATGTTACATATATTAAACTTTACTCACCTCTTCTCCGTTGTCTCACTGAACTTTCAGTCACTTGAATCAGACATTTCAATATCAAGTCAAGTTAAGTTATTTTATTGTCAAATAAACAAATAACAAAATAACAAAAAACAATTAATTGATAACAATTTGGACAATATTTGTCTTAATCAGGTAGAGGATATTTATCTTCAACGTCACTCACAAAATGGAAAGAGGTGGAACTGGAGTCCTAAATTATGTCTAACAACTTACCGATGGTAGTTGTGGACGTTGTGATTGCACAGAATGGGCAAGATGGGGCACCACTTGTGTTGACATACCCTTTGACAAAATATACATATCAATTAAAAAAAGAGGTTGTGATTATTCCATCAGAATGAAGATGGATTCAAAATAATTCACAGTTATGAAAACATTTTCTATTTCATCAACATAAACTACACTTTACTAAAAGTTATTACAGTTCTGGTAAGATCAATGAAAAAGCATGACATAAACATAACTGCAAACAACCTAATAAATGGCTTTAAATAACTTATATTTAGCATGCAATGCAAATTTTGATGTAATATGCGCTATGGTGGCTAGCACTAGCTTACGCAAGCTAGTGTTTTACATTAAGTGAAAAGTACCAAAGAAAACACAAATATGACTTACCTGGGGTGATGCAGTTTGTATTAGTGATGGGATCGGCAGTTCTTTTGACTGTACTGAATAACTAGAATCAGTTCATTAAAAGGATTCGTTCAAAATATTCTTTCAGTTCGTTCGTTCACTAAATCACTAACTCAGTGCTTATGGAGCCCAGACTGCAATATCACCTACTTCCTGAACGCAGCCAAACAATCCGTTACTAACTTAAAGGATTCAGACCCGAGGTTAACATTCAATGCACTTCAGGGACAATGCAAAAAAAAAAAAAAGGACGCCCGGTGCGTTCACGGATAAGGAGCAGTACACAGACATTCGTGAGAAATTCAGCAAATAGAGAGGATCTTGAGGTGTGTTCACAGCTGAACATGAATCCTCGTTCACTGAAGGAATCCGTGTCTCGCGAATCCCCGGATGTGAATCCTCGTTCATTGAACGAATCTGTGTGTCGCGAATAACGGGATGTGAATCCTCGTTCACTGAACGAATCTGTGTCTCGCGCATCGGTAGCAGCCTAATGTGACAAACTCTCGTTGTGTATATACGTTTACAAACAAACGCAAATGCAAATGTAGTAGAGATTCTGTTACTTTTAAAAACACTGTGTGTGCGTTTCCAGCCTGTCCAATAAACAATTAAAGTGTGACTAAATGCTTGGTTGTTAAATGTTTTTTTGCACTAAAATAAAAATTAAATAAAACAAAAATAATAATAATACTAAAATGTAACATAAACTTAAATGCAATCAACAATAAATTAAAAAGGCCTTGTCTAAGTAAAACATTTTACTTGTTTTTAGATTTAGATTTAACATTTAGATTTAACATTTAGATATAGATTTAACATTTAAATATAGATTTAAATTTATATTTATATTTATATTTAGATTTAAGATTTAGATTTAACATTTAGATATGTATTTAACATTTACATTTAAATTTGACATTTAGATTTTATATTTCATAAATGTGAGAAATATTGTCTAAATGTCGGAAAACATAGCAAAATAATGCTTCTAAATCAGCGAATAAACAAGTAATTAATTGTACATTCATTGCCCTATAGAAGCTTGCTCACAACTCCTCGCACACCCTGCCCACGAGGTTAGCCATTCAGAGACCAGCGGCTTGAATCCTTCTGCTGTCATTGGCTGGACTTCTCCACCAATCATAGGGAGCTACCCGAGGGAAGAAGGGCGGGTCTTGCCGCATCTTCAGCAGAAAGATTCAGAGAAAATGGTGCAAAAAAAACGACGAAAGAAATACACAGCCTCAAGTAAGTTATATTTCTTAAAGTTGTGTTCATATAGTGAGGTGTTACCTAAATATTAAATTATGTTGACACATTTAAATATTACATTTAATATAGCGCAAATGGTGGCACTACCTCATTAAAATGTCTTATGCTAAAATGCTAAAACATCTATGGCTACTAAGGACAGTTCACTGAAAATAATATTGTAAAGAAAACATCATTTTCAGATAAGATTTCACTTTAAACCTAACTTTTTAAAACAACTTCAAATAAGTGTTTTCTTATGTTTGTTTTTATAAATTATTATTGATGTTTATAGCTAAATAAACCCTTTATTTGAAGTTTGGAAACTGTTCTGCAGGTTTACAGCAGCATGTTAGAAAACCTGATTCAGTTCATCCTCTGGTTTTATTCAAAACTTTTTTACTCCCCACATTATTTATTTATTTATTTAAATTTCCCTTTTTTTGAACAGATAGTCAGGAAGTCGTCGTGGGAGAGGGGCTTCGCTCATGGCTGCATCTACACAACCGTGCTGGTGGACCTGTCAGTCAAATTCAAAGGAGAAGACATGGTGGTGTTTGGTTCCTGCGCAAGGTAGGGGGCTTGAGGGGCTTGTATTGTGGCTAAAAAATTGTGATAAAAAAAAAAGATCCAGGCTAGGCGGCATGGTCCCACACACTGCGGTCAAGTGAGCTGCGATCTAGCCGCAACCTTAAAACACTTGCGTTTTTGTGAAGGTGTTACAGTAGTGGGAGAGAAGTCATACGCGGAAGGATCTACGACACTATTACTGATATATTCTCAAAAATACTCTGATATGGTGACATTAAGGTAAGATTTGAAGAGACATTTGCGTGATGAGACCAGAGTCTCCAAACATGTGTGAGACTTTTGGAAGAAAAGCAGCCGAAATAGGAAATATTTATTTTCTGCTAATCTGTTATAATTTCCTGTTTATTTTTTTGTTTTCTTACAAAATAATTCAATTATGGTTGTTTAAATAATTTAATTACTGACTTATGGCGTTATTTTTGCTTAGAAAGCTGTTTGTGCACAACCTTTTTTATTATAAAAAATAAACCTTATTAGTTGACAAAGATCTGACTTTATTTTCATGTTCAGCAGGTTTTGAAGTATAAGTGAACAACGTTTCATGTATTTTTACTGTAGAAATATGGATTTATTGTCAATTTAGTACAGTGTATTGATGTCCCTGTTAATCATGCACAATATATTTTAATTCTTATAAAAAAAACTCAATAGTTGACAAAGATCTGACTTTATTTTCATGTTCAACAGGTTTTGAAGTATAAGTGAAATAAGTTATGTATTTTTACTGTAGAAACATTGATTTATTGTCAATTTAGTACAGTGTATTGATGTCACTGTTATTGAAGCACTATATATTTTAATCCTTATCAAAAGAAAACCTAAAATACATGATGGAACTGCTATCTTCGGTGCGCAAGGATTTAGCTGAAATTATTCAAACAGAAGTTTGCGCAATGTTGGAAAGTGAGATGGCGGTGATTCGAGCGGATATTGTTGCAGCTAGAGCGGAGCTCAAAGAATACAGGTTGACGATCGCCTCTGAACTCTCCGCCATGAAATCTACGGTGAAGGATGTGGAAGAAAGTTTGTCAACGTGGACAGATGATGTTGTTTCACTCAAGAAGGAGGTGAAGCGGCTAACGGGGGTCATGGACCAACTTCAGAATAAATGCGAGGACTTGGAGGCGAGGTCGCGGACAAACAACATAAGATCCTTATGTCGAAATACCGGAGACCCTTGAATGCAACACCGAGTCTGTGTCCGCGCTTCTGCAGCGGGCCTTTGATCTGAAAGACGCGCCGCTCCTGGACAGAGCTCACCGTCTCTCCCCGCCTGGATCTACAGAGGGACGCCGGTCAAACACGATCATAGCCTGCGTTCACTACTTCCAAGACTGTGAAAACATTCTGAGACTCGCTCGGACTAGACAACGCATCGGTGTGGACGGAGTCAGCACCTCAGTGTTTCCTGACTACCCGACAAGTGTTGCCAAAGCACGCGCAGCGTTCAATGACGTCAAGAGTCGGTTTTGGGGAGTGGACGGGGTTCGGTTCGGATTTGCTTATCCTGCCCGCTTCAGAATCACGTACAAGAAGTGTTTTCTTTTGTTTGTTATTATAAATTATTATTGATGTTTATAGCTAAATAAACCCTTTATTTGAAGTTTGGAAACTGTTCTGCAGGTTTACAGCAGCATGTTAGAAAACCTGATTCAGTTCATCCTCTGGTTTTATTCAAAACTTTTTTACTCCCCACATTATTTATTTATTTATTTAAATTTCCCTTTTTTTGAACAGATAGTCAGGAAGTCGTCGTGGGAGAGGGGCTTCGCTCATGGCTGCATCTACACAACCGTGCTGGTGGACCTGTCAGTCAAATTCAAAGGAGAAGACATGGTGGTGTTTGGTTCCTGCACAAGGTAGGGGGCTTGAGGGGATTGTATTGTGGCTAAAAAATTGTGATTAAAAAAAAAGATCCAGGCTAGGCGGCATGGTCCCCCACACTGCGGTCAAGTGAGCCGCGATCTAGCCGCAACCTTAAAACACTTGCGTTTTTGTGAAGGTGTTACAGTAGTGGGAGAGAAGTCATACGCGGAAGGATCTACGACACTATTACTGATATATTCTCAAAAATACTCTGATATGGTGACATTAAAGTAAGATTTGAAGAGACATTTGCGTGATGAGACCAGAGTCTCCAAACATGTGTGAGACTGTTGGAAGAAAAGCAGCCGAAATAGGAAATATTTATTTTCTGCTAATCTGTTATAATTTCCTGTTTATTTTTTTGTTTTCTTACAAAATAATTCAATTACGGTTGTTTAAATAATTTAATTACTGACTTATGGCGTTATTTTTGCTTAGAAAGCTGTTTGTGCACAACCCTTTTTTATTATAAAAAATAAACCTTATTAGTTGACAAAGATCTGACTTTATTTTCATGTTCAGCAGGTTTTGAAGTATAAGTGAACAAAGTTTCATGCATTTTTACTGTAGAAATATGGATTTATTGTCAATTTAGTACAGTGTATTGATGTCCCTGTTAATCATGCACAATGTATTTTAATTCTTATAAAAAAAACTCAATAGTTGACAAAGATCTGACTTTATTTCATGTTCAACAGGTTTTGAAGTATAAGTGAAATAAGTTATGTATTTTTACTGTAGAAACATTGATTTATTGTCAATTTAGTACAGTGTATTGATGTCACTGTTATTCAAGCACTATATATTTTGATCCTTATCAAAAGAAAACCTAAAATACATGATGGAACTGCTATCTTCGGTGCGCAAGGATTTAGCTGAAATTATTCAAACAGAAGTTTGCGCAATGTTGGAAAGTGAGATGGCGGTGATTCGAGCGGATATTGATGCAGCTAGAGCGGAGCTCAAAGAATACAGGTTGACGATCGCCTCTGAACTCTCCGCCATGAAATCTACGGTGAAGAATGTGAAAGTAAGTTTGTCAACGTGTACAGATGATGTTGTTTCACTCAAGAAGGAGGTGAAGCGGCTCACGGGGGTCATGGACCAACTTCAGAATAAATGCGAGGACTTGGAGGCGAGGTCGCGGACAAACAACATAAGATCCTTATGTCGAAATACCGGAAACCCTTGAATGCAACACCGAGTCTGTGTCCGCGCTTCTGCAGCGGGCCTTTGATCTGAAAGACGCGCCGCTCCTGGACAGAGCTCACCGTCTCTCCCCGCCTGGATCTACAGAGGGACGCCGGTCAAACACGATCATAGCCCGCGTTCACTACTTCCAAGACTGTGAAAACATTCTGAGACTCGCTCAGACTAGACAACGCATCAGTGTGGACGGAGTCAGCACCTCAGTGTTTCCTGACTACCCGACAAGTGTTGCCAAAGCACGCGCAGCGTTCAATGACGTAAAGAGTCGGTTTTGGGGAGTGGACGGGGTTCGGTTCGGATTTGCTTATCCTGCCCGCTTCAGAATCACGTACAAGAAGTGTTTTCTTTTGTTTGTTATTATAAATTATTATTGATGTTTATAGCTAAATAAACCCTTTATTTGAAGTTTGGAAACTGTTCTGCAGGTTTACAGCAGCATGTTAGAAAACCTGATTCAGTTCATCCTCTGGTTTTATTCAAAACTTTTTTACTCCCCACATTATTTATTTATTTATTTAAATTTCCCTTTTTTTGAACAGATAGTCAGGAAGTCGTCGTGGGAGAGGGGCTTCGCTCATGGCTGCATCTACACAACCGTGCTGGTGGACCTGTCAGTCAAATTCAAAGGAGAAGACATGGTGGTGTTTGGTTCCTGCACAAGGTAGGGGGCTTGAGGGGATTGTATTGTGGCTAAAAAATTGTGATTAAAAAAAAAGATCCAGGCTAGGCGGCATGGTCCCCCACACTGCGGTCAAGTGAGCCGCGATCTAGCCGCAACCTTAAAACACTTGCGTTTTTGTGAAGGTGTTACAGTAGTGGGAGAGAAGTCATACGCGGAAGGATCTACGACACTATTACTGATATATTCTCAAAAATACTCTGATATGGTGACATTAAAGTAAGATTTGAAGAGACATTTGCGTGATGAGACCAGAGTCTCCAAACATGTGTGAGACTGTTGGAAGAAAAGCAGCCGAAATAGGAAATATTTATTTTCTGCTAATCTGCTATAATTTCCTGTTTATTTTTTTGTTTTCTTACAAAATAATTCAATTACGGTTGTTTAAATAATTTAATTACTGACTTATGGCGTTATTTTTGCTTAGAAAGCTGTTTGTGCACAACCCTTTTTTATTATAAAAAATAAACCTTATTAGTTGACAAAGATCTGACTTTATTTTCATGTTCAGCAGGTTTTGAAGTATAAGTGAACAAAGTTTCATGCATTTTTACTGTAGAAATATGGATTTATTGTCAATTTAGTACAGTGTATTGATGTCCCTGTTAATCATGCACAATGTATTTTAATTCTTATAAAAAAAACTCAATAGTTGACAAAGATCTGACTTTATTTCATGTTCAACAGGTTTTGAAGTATAAGTGAAATAAGTTATGTATTTTTACTGTAGAAACATTGATTTATTGTCAATTTAGTACAGTGTATTGATGTCACTGTTATTCAAGCACTATATATTTTGATCCTTATCAAAAGAAAACCTAAAATACATGATGGAACTGCTATCTTCGGTGCGCAAGGATTTAGCTGAAATTATTCAAACAGAAGTTTGCGCAATGTTGGAAAGTGAGATGGCGGTGATTCGAGCGGATATTGATGCAGCTAGAGCGGAGCTCAAAGAATACAGGTTGACGATCGCCTCTGAACTCTCCGCCATGAAATCTACGGTGAAGAATGTGAAAGTAAGTTTGTCAACGTGTACAGATGATGTTGTTTCACTCAAGAAGGAGGTGAAGCGGCTCACGGGGGTCATGGACCAACTTCAGAATAAATGCGAGGACTTGGAGGCGAGGTCGCGGACAAACAACATAAGATCCTTATGTCGAAATACCGGAAACCCTTGAATGCAACACCGAGTCTGTGTCCGCGCTTCTGCAGCGGGCCTTTGATCTGAAAGACGCGCCGCTCCTGGACAGAGCTCACCGTCTCTCCCCGCCTGGATCTACAGAGGGACGCCGGTCAAACACGATCATAGCCCGCGTTCACTACTTCCAAGACTGTGAAAACATTCTGAGACTCGCTCAGACTAGACAACGCATCAGTGTGGACGGAGTCAGCACCTCAGTGTTTCCTGACTACCCGACAAGTGTTGCCAAAGCACGCGCAGCGTTCAATGACGTAAAGAGTCGGTTTTGGGGAGTGGACGGGGTTCGGTTCGGATTTGCTTATCCTGCCCGCTTCAGAATCACGTACAAGAAGTGTTTTCTTTTGTTTGTTATTATAAATTATTATTGATGTTTATAGCTAAATAAACCCTTTATTTGAAGTTTGGAAACTGTTCTGCAGGTTTACAGCAGCATGTTAGAAAACCTGATTCAGTTCATCCTCTGGTTTTATTCAAAACTTTTTTACTCCCCACATTATTTATTTATTTATTTAAATTTCCCTTTTTTTGAACAGATAGTCAGGAAGTCGTCGTGGGAGAGGGGCTTCGCTCATGGCTGCATCTACACAACCGTGCTGGTGGACCTGTCAGTCAAATTCAAAGGAGAAGACATGGTGGTGTTTGGTTCCTGCACAAGGTAGGGGGCTTGAGGGGATTGTATTGTGGCTAAAAAATTGTGATTAAAAAAAAAGATCCAGGCTAGGCGGCATGGTCCCCCACACTGCGGTCAAGTGAGCCGCGATCTAGCCGCAACCTTAAAACACTTGCGTTTTTGTGAAGGTGTTACAGTAGTGGGAGAGAAGTCATACGCGGAAGGATCTACGACACTATTACTGATATATTCTCAAAAATACTCTGATATGGTGACATTAAAGTAAGATTTGAAGAGACATTTGCGTGATGAGACCAGAGTCTCCAAACATGTGTGAGACTGTTGGAAGAAAAGCAGCCGAAATAGGAAATATTTATTTTCTGCTAATCTGCTATAATTTCCTGTTTATTTTTTTGTTTTCTTACAAAATAATTCAATTACGGTTGTTTAAATAATTTAATTACTGACTTATGGCGTTATTTTTGCTTAGAAAGCTGTTTGTGCACAACCCTTTTTTATTATAAAAAATAAACCTTATTAGTTGACAAAGATCTGACTTTATTTTCATGTTCAGCAGGTTTTGAAGTATAAGTGAACAAAGTTTCATGCATTTTTACTGTAGAAATATGGATTTATTGTCAATTTAGTACAGTGTATTGATGTCCCTGTTAATCATGCACAATATATTTTAATTCTTATAAAAAAAACTCAATAGTTGACAAAGATCTGACTTTATTTCATGTTCAACAGGTTTTGAAGTATAAGTGAAATAAGTTATGTATTTTTACTGTAGAAACATTGATTTATTGTCAATTTAGTACAGTGTATTGATGTCACTGTTATTCAAGCACTATATATTTTGATCCTTATCAAAAGAAAACCTAAAATACATGATGGAACTGCTATCTTCGGTGCGCAAGGATTTAGCTGAAATTATTCAAACAGAAGTTTGCGCAATGTTGGAAAGTGAGATGGCGGTGATTCGAGCGGATATTGTTGCAGCTAGAGCGGAGCTCAAAGAATACAGGTTGACGATCGCCTCTGAACTCTCCGCCATGAAATCTACGGTGAAGAATGTGAAAGTAAGTTTGTCAACGTGTACAGATGATGTTGTTTCACTCAAGAAGGAGGTGAAGCGGCTCACGGGGGTCATGGACCAACTTCAGAATAAATGCGAGGACTTGGAGGCGAGGTCGCGGACAAACAACATAAGATCCTTATGTCGAAATACCGGAGACCCTTGAATGCAACACCGAGTCTGTGTCCGCGCTTCTGCAGCGGGCCTTTGATCTGAAAGACGCGCCGCTCCTGGACAGAGCTCACCGTCTCTCCCCGCCTGGATCTACAGAGGGACGCCGGTCAAACACGATCATAGCCCGCGTTCACTACTTCCAAGACTGTGAAAACATTCTGAGACTCGCTCAGACTAGACAACGCATCAGTGTGGACGGAGTCAGCACCTCAGTGTTTCCTGACTACCCGACAAGTGTTGCCAAAGCACGCGCAGCGTTCAATGACGTAAAGAGTCGGTTTTGGGGAGTGGACGGGGTTTGGTTCGGATTTGCTTATCCTGCCCGCTTCAGAATCACGTACAAGAAGTGTTTTCTTTTGTTTGTTATTATAAATTATCATTGATGTTTATAGCTAAATAAACCCTTTATTTGAAGTTTGGAAACTGTTCTGCAGGTTTACAGCAGCATGTTAGAAAACCTGATTCAGTTCATCCTCTGGTTTTATTCAAAACTTTTTTACTCCCCACATTATTTATTTATTTATTTAAATTTCCCTTTTTTTGAACAGATAGTCAGGAAGTCGTCGTGGGAGAGGGGCTTCGCTCATGGCTGCATCTACACAACCGTGCTGGTGGACCTGTCAGTCAAATTCAAAGGAGAAGACATGGTGGTGTTTGGTTCCTGCACAAGGTAGGGGGCTTGAGGGGATTGTATTGTGGCTAAAAAATTGTGATTAAAAAAAAAGATCCAGGCTAGGCGGCATGGTCCCCCACACTGCGGTCAAGTGAGCCGCGATCTAGCCGCAACCTTAAAACACTTGCGTTTTTGTGAAGGTGTTACAGTAGTGGGAGAGAAGTCATATGCGGAAGGTTCTATGACACTATTACTGATATATTCTCAAAAATACTCTGATATGGTGACATTAAAGTAAGATTTGAAGAGACATTTGCGTGATGAGACCAGAGTCTCCAAACATGTGTGAGACTGTTGGAAGAAAAGCAGCCAAAATAGGAAATATTTATTTTCTGCTAATCTGTTATAATTTCCTGTTTATTTTTTTGTTTTCTTGCAAAATAATTCAATTACGGTTGTTTAAATAATTTAATTACTGACTTACGACGTTATTTTTGCTTAGAAAGCTGTTTGTGCACAACGTATTTTATTATAAAAAATAAACCTTAATAGTTGACAAAGATCTGACTTTATTTTCATGTTCAGCAGGTTTTGAAGTATAAGTGAACAAAGTTTTATGTATTTTTACTGTAGAAATATGGATTTATTGTCAATTTAGTACAGTGTATAGATGTCCCTGTTTATTAGGGTTAGGCGTTAGGGTTGAAGGGGGGTGACAGGGAGGGTCCCTGTCGAGGGCACGGGCCAGTGCAAACCCGTTGATGAACCCTCCCTACCTGTAAAAGAAATTCAAAAGGGATTAAAGTTTAGGAGTTAGGTTAAGGGTAAGGGTAAGTGCTTAAACAATCAAAAACAAAACTCAATAAAATATATAAAAGATCAAGATAACACAGGAGTTACAGAAAATCAAGGAAAGGCCTGCACAAATTAAAATGTTTTAGATCGTTCCAAAGCTTAGGAGCAACTGCCTGGAAGGGTTTCTCTCCTCTGGTCCTGAACCGTGTGCGAGGAACCACAAGTAGATTCTGATCCACAGACCTCAGAGCACGAGCTGGGGTGTTAGGCTGGATCAGATCACTGATGGAAGTCAGTGATCAGTCAGAGCCTGACTAGAATAACAAGGATCGGAGAAATGTAATACAATACAAATAAATAAATAAATGCACTGATCATGCGTTCAGAGATAAGCTCTCCATGTTTCCTTCATCCACTGTTTTATAGTGTTTCCCATCTTGTTTACCTCTTTATGCTGGAATTAAATAATGAATTAAATATACAGAATAAAGTATATTTTTATACAGAATAAAGGTTACAAAAAAACCTTTTTTTACCCCCTATTGGCCCTTATGTGGGTGTTTTTAGTAGAATGACCTTATCACAATATGGCCTAAATTAATATTATTATAAATAGTGGCCTTGATAGTCTTCATATGGTTGAATTATCCTCAACATCTAGTCACACCCTAAAAGCATTATGACATTAATGTTACATATATTAAACTTTACTCACCTCTTCTCCGTTGTCTCACTGAACTTTCAGTCACTTGAATCAGACATTTCCATATCAAGTCAAGTTAAGTTATTTTATTGTCAAATAAACAAATAACAAAATAACAAAAAACAATTAATTGATAACAATTTGGACAATATTTGTCGTAATCAGGTAGAGGATATTTATCTTCAACGTCACTCACAAAATGGAAAGAGGTGGAACTGGAGTCCTAAATTATGTCTAACAACTTACCGATGGTAGTTGTGGACGTTGTGATGGCACAGAATGGGCAAGATGGGGCACCACTTGTGTTGGCATACCCTTTGACAAAATATACATATCAATTAAAAAAAGAGGTTGTGATTATTCCATCAGAATGAAGATGGATTCAAAATAATTCACAGTTATGAAAACATTTTCTATTTCATCAACATAAACTACACTTTACTAAAAGTTATTACAGTTCTGGTAAGATCAATGAAAAAGCATGACATAAACATAACTGCAAACAACCTAATAAATGGCTTTAAATAACTTATATTTAGCATGCAATGCAAATTTTGATGTAATATGCGCTATGGTGGCTAGCACTAGCTTACGCAAGCTAGTGATGTACATTAAGTGAAAAGTACCAAAGAAAACACAAATATGACTTACCTGGGGTGATGCAGTTTGTATTAGTGATGGGATCGGCAGTTCTTTTGACTGTACTGAATAACTAGAATCAGTTCATTAAAAGGATTCGTTCAAAATATTCTTTCAGTTCGTTCGTTCACTAAATCACTAACTCAGTGCTTATGGAGCCCAGACTGCAATATCACCTACTTCCTGAACGCAGCCAAACAATCCGTTTCTAACTTAAAGGATTCAGACCTGAGGTTAACATTCAATGCACTTCAGGGACAATGCAAAAAAAAAAAAAAGGACGCCCGGTGCGTTCACGGACAAGGAGCAGTACACAGACATTCGTGAGAAATTCAGCAAATAGAGAGGATCTTGAGGTGTGTTCACAGCTGAACATGAATCCTCGTTCACTGAAGGAATCCGTGTCTCGCGAATCCCCGGATGTGAATCCTCGTTCATTGAACGAATCTGTGTGTCGCGAATAACGGGATGTGAATCCTCGTTCACTGAACGAATCTGTGTCTCGCGCATCGGTAGCAGCCTAATGTGACAAACTCTCGTTGTGTATATACGTTTACAAACAAACGCAAATGCAAATGTAGTAGAGATTCTGTTACTTTTAAAAACACTGTGTGTGCGTTTCCAGCCTGTCCAATAAACAAATAAAGTGTGACTAAATGCTTGGTTGTTAAATGTTTTTTTGCACTAAAATAAAAATTTAATAAAACAAAAATAATAATAATACTAAAATGTAACATAAACTTAAATGCAATCAACAATAAATTAAAAAGGACTTGTCTTATTGTGTTATTCAGAGCTCCAGCAGCTTGTTTATTTCAGATGCAAATTGATATATATAGCTATATAAACCCTTTATTTGAGGTTTGAAAACTGCTATTCAGAGCTCCAGCAGAATCTTAGAAAACGTCATTCTCTCAGTCTTAGAACATCAGTTTGAGACAATATTTCATGTTAAACATAACTTTTGAAAACAGTTTCGAATAAGTGTTTCTCTTGTTTATTTCAATGCAATTTTATAGATATAGCTATATAAACCCTTTATTTGATGTTTGAAAACTGTTATTCAGAGCTCCAGCAGAATCTTAGAAAACGTCATTCTCTCAGTCTGAGAACATCAGTTTGAGACAATATTTCAGGTTAAACATAACTTTTGAAAACAGCTTTGAATATGTTTTTCTCTTGTTTATTTCAGATGCAAATTGATATATATAGCTATATAAACCCTTTATTTGATGTTTGAAAACTGTTATTCAGAGCTCCAGCAGCATCTTAGCCCGCGTTCACTACTTCCAAGACTGTGAAAACATTCTGAGACTCGCTCGGACTAGACAACGCAATGCTGTATCTACAAGACCGTTCTGGTGGACCTGTCAATCAAATTCAAAGGAGAAGACATGGTGGTGTTTGGTTTGTGCACCAGGTAGGGTGCTTGGGGGAATTGCATTGTGGAAAAAAAAAGAGAAATGTTGATAAAAAAAAAGAACCACAAGGTGGCGGGATTGGACATCAAATACATCTCAGTCTGAATACATCACATTTAGAGAAGGTCTCACTTAAACATATCCTTTGAAAACAGCTTCGAATAAGTGTTTCTCTTGTTTATTTCAGATGCAAATTGATATATATAGCTATATAAACCCTTTATTTGATGTTTGAAAACTGCTATTCAGAGCTCCAGCAGAATCTTAGAAAACGTCATTCTCTCAGTCTGAGAACATCAGTTTGAGACAATATTTCAGGTTAACCATAACTTTTGAAAACAGCTTCGAATAAGTGTTTCTCTTGTTTATTTCAGATGGAAAATGATATATATAGCTATATAAACCCTTTATTTGATGTTTGAAAACTGCTATTCAGAGCTCCAGCAGAATCTTGGAAAACGTCATTCTCTCAGTCTGAGAACATCAGTTTGAGACAATATTTCAGGTTAAACATAACTTTTGAAAACAGCTTCGAATAAGTGTTTCTCTTGTTTATTTCAGATGCAAATTGATATATATAGCTATATAAACCCTTTATTTGATGTTTAAAAACTGCTATTCAGAGCTCCAGCAGAATCTTGGAAAACGTCATTCTCTCAGTCTGAGAACATCAGTTTGAGACAATATTTCAGGTTAAACATAACTTTTGAAAACAGCTTCGAATAAGTGTTTCTCTTGTTTATTTCAGATGCAAATTGATATATATAGCTATATCAACCCTTTATTTGATGTTTGAAAACGGTTATTCAGAGCTCCAGCAGAATCTTGGAAAACGTCATTCTCTCAGTCTGAGAAGATCAGTTTGAGACAATATTTCAGGTTAAACATAACTTTTGAAAACAGCTTCGAATAAATGTTTCTCTTGTTTATTTCAGATGCAAATTGTTATATATAGCTATATAAACCCTTTATTTGATGTTTGAAAACTGCTATTCAGAGCTCCAGCAGAATCTTAGAAAACGTCATTCTCTCAGTCTGAGAACATCAGTTTGAGACAATAGTTCAGGTTAAACATAACTTTTGAAAACAGCTTCGAATAAGTGTTTCTCTTGTTTATTTCAGATGCAAATTGATATATATAGCTATAAAAACCCTTTATTTGATGTTTGAAAACTGTTATTCAGAGCTCCAGCAGAATCTTGGAAAACGTCATTCTCTCAGTCTGAGAACATCAGTTTGAGACAGTATTTCATGTTAAACATAACTTTTGAAAACAGCTTCGAATAAGTGTTTCTCTTGTTTATTTCAGATGCAAATTGATATATATAGCTATATAAACCCTTTATTTGATGTTTTAAAACTGTTATTCAGAGCTCCAGCAGAATCTTGGAAAACGTCATTCTCTCAGTCTGAGAAGATCAGTTTGAGACAATATTTCAGGTTAAACATAACTTTTGAAAACAGCTTCGAATAAATGTTTCTCTTGTTTATTTCAGATGCAAATTGATATATATAGCTATATAAACCCTTTATTTGATGTTTGAAAACTGCTATTCAGAGCTTCAGCAGAATCTTGGAAAACGTCATTCTCTCAGCCTGTTAAGATCAGTTTGAGACAATATTTCAGGTTAAACATAACTTTTGAAAACAGCTTCGAATAAATGTTTCTCTTGTTTATTTCAGATGCAAATTGTTATATATAGCTATATAAACCCTTTATTTGATGTTTGAAAACTGCTATTCAGAGCTCCAGCAGAATCTTAGAAAACGTCATTCTCTCGGTCTGAGAACATCAGTTTGAGACAATATTTCAGGTTAAACATAACTTTTGAAAACAGATTCGAATAAGTGTTTCTCTTGTTTATTTCGGATGCAAATTGATATATATAGCTATATAAACCCTTTATTTGATGTTTGAAAACTGCTATTCAGAACTCCAGCAGAATCTTAGAAAACGTCATTCTCTCGGTCTGAGAACATCAGTTTGAGACAATATTTCAGGTTAAACATAACTTTTGAAAACAGCTTTGAATAAGTTTTTCTTTTGTTTATTTCAGATGCAAATTGATATATATAGCTATATAAACCCTTTATTTGATGTTTGAAAACTGCTATTCAGAGCTCCAGCAGAATCTTAGAAAACGTCATTCTCTCAGTCTGAGAACATCAGTTTGAGACAATATTTCAGGTTAAACATAACTTTTGAAAACAGCTTCGAATAAGTGTTTCTCTTGTTTATTTCAGATGCAAATTGATATATATAGCTATATAAACCCTTTATTTGATGTTTGAAAACTGCTATTCAGAGCTCCAGCAGAATCTTAGAAAACGTCATTCTCTCAGTCTGAGAACATCAGTTTGAGACAATATTTCAGGTTAAACATAATTTTTGAAAATAGCTTCGAATAAGTGTTTCTCTTGTTTATTTCAGATGCAAATTGATATATATAGCTATATAAACCCTTTATTTGATGTTTGAAAACTGCTATTCAGAGCTTCAGCAGAATCTTGGAAAACATCTTTCTCTCAGCCTGTGAAGATCAGTTTGAGACAATATTTCAGGTTAAACATAACTTTTGAAAACAGCTTCAAATAAGTGTTTCTCTTGTTTATTTCAGATGCAAATTGATATATATAGCTTTATAAACCCTTTATTTGATGTTTGAAAACTGTTATTCAGAGCTCCAGCAGAATCTTGGAAAACGTCATTCTCTCAGTCTGAGAACATCAAATTGAGACAATATTTCAGGTTAAACATAACTTTTGAAAACAGTTTCGAATAAGTGTTTCTCTTGTTTATTTCAGATGCAAATTGATATATATATCTATATAAACCATTTATTTGATGTTTGAAAACTGTTATTCAGAGCTCCAGCAGAATCTTAGAAAATGTCATTCTCTCAGTCTGAGAACATCAGTTTGAGACAATATTTAAGGTTAAACATAACTTTTGAAAACAGCTTTGAATAAGTGTTTCTCTTTTTTATTTCAGATGCAAATTGATATATATATATATATATATTTTCATTTGGCTGTGAATTTTTTCCCTGCCATTTTGAAAGCGAACTTGACACAAATTGTTTACTCAAAAGATCTTTTCCCTACTGAGAAACTTTGCGGTATTTTCATCCAACGCGCATGTATTGAACTCAAGTGAAGCGAACACACACATTTAGAAAACACAAACCCAAACCTCGATATGAACATTAGAGTGATGGGATCGACAGTTCTTTTGACTGTACTTTGGCACTTAGTGCCAACATAAAAACTAAATGTTCTGTAGCAAAGTCTATTATAGAATCCCTCCCACCGGCACGGTCGCAGCTGAGTTCAACTGAACTGAGAAAGGAATGAAGTTCAGTACGTTCACTCAAAAGATCGTTCGTTCCAACAAATCGTTCGAGAACCACACAACACTAGAACGTTAGAGCCGCATGAAACCAGGCAAAGAGCCGCATGCGGCTCGGGAGCCGCGGGTTGGCCAGGCCTGGTGTAGAAAAAACTTTTTTTTACCCCCTATTGGCCCTTATGTGGGTGTTTTTAGTAGAATGACCTTATCACAATATGGCCTAAATTAATATTATTATAAATAGTGGCCTTGATAGTCTTCATATGGTTGAATTATCCTCAACATCTAGTCACACCCTAAAAGCATTATGACATTAATGTTACATATATTAAACTTTACTCACCTCTTCTCCGTTGTCTCACTGAACTTTCAGTCACTTGAATCAGACATTTCAATATCAAGTCAAGTTAAGTTATTTTATTGTCAAATAAACAAATAACAAAATAACAAAAAACAATTAATTGATAACAATTTGGACAATATTTGTCTTAATCAGGTAGAGGATATTTATCTTCAACGTCACTCACAAAATGGAAAGAGGTGGAACTGGAGTCCTAAATTATGTCTAACAACTTACCTATGGTAGTTGTGGACGTTGTGATGGCACAGAATGGGCAAGATGGGGCACCACTTGTGTTGACATACCCTTTGACAAAATATACATATCAATTAAAAAAAGAGGTTGTGATTATTCCATCAGAATGAAGATGGATTCAAAATAATTCACAGTTATGAAAACATTTTCTATTTCATCAACATAAACTACACTTTACTAAAAGTTATTACAGTTCTGGTAAGATCAATGAAAAAGCATGACATAAACATAACTGCAAACAACCTAATAAATGGCTTTAAATAACTTATATTTAGCATGCAATGCAAATTTTGATGTAATATGCGCTATGGTGGCTAGCACTAGCTTACGCAAGCTAGTGTTTTACATTAAGTGAAAAGTACCAAAGAAAACACAAATATGACTTACCTGGGGTGATGCAGTTTGTATTAGTGATGGGATCGGCAGTTCTTTTGACTGTACTGAATAACTAGAATCAGTTCATTAAAAGGATTCGTTCAAAATATTCTTTCAGTTCGTTCGTTCACTAAATCACTAACTCAGTGCTTATGGAGCCCAGACTGCAATATCACCTACTTCCTGAACGCAGCCAAACAATCCGTTACTAACTTAAAGGATTCAGACCCGAGGTTAACATTCAATGCACTTCAGGGACAATGCAAAAAAAAAAAAAAGGACGCCCGGTGCGTTCACGGATAAGGAGCAGTACACAGACATTCGTGAGAAATTCAGCAAATAGAGAGCATCTTGAGGTGTGTTCACAGCTGAACATGAATCCTCGTTCACTGAAGGAATCCGTGTCTCGCGAATCCCCGGATGTGAATCCTCGTTCATTGAACGAATCTGTGTGTCGCGAATAACGGGATGTGAATCCTCGTTCACTGAACGAATCTGTGTCTCACGCATCGGTAGCAGCCTAATGTGACAAACTCTCGTTGTGTATATACGTTTACAAACAAACGCAAATGCAAATGTAGTAGAGATTCTGTTACTTTTAAAAACACTGTGTGTGCGTTTCCAGCCTGTCCAATAAACAATTAAAGTGTGACTAAATGCTTGGTTGTTAAATGTTTTTTTGCACTAAAATAAAAATTAAATAAAACAAAAATAATAATAATACTAAAATGTAACATAAACTTAAATGCAATCAACAATAAATTAAAAAGGTCTTGTCTAAGTAAAACATTTTACTTGTTTTTAGATTTAGATTTAACATTTAGATTTAACATTTAGATATAGATTTAACATTTAAATATAGATTTAAATTTATATTTAGATTTATATTTAGATTTAAGATTTAGATTTAACATTTAGATATGTATTTAACATTTACATTTAAATTTGACATTTAGATTTTATATTTCATAAATGTGAGAAATATTGTCTAAATGTCGGAAAACATAGCAAAATAATGCTTCTAAATCAGCGAATAAACAAGTAATTAATTGTACATTCATTGCCCTATAGAAGCTTGCTCACAACTCCTCGCACACCCTGCCCACGAGGGTAGCCATTCAGAGACCAGCGGCTTGAATCCTTCTGCTGTCATTGGCTGGACTTCTCCACCAATCATAGGGAGCTACCCGAGGGAAGAAGGGCGGGTCTTGCCGCATCTTCAGCAGAAAGATTCAGAGAAAATGGTGCAAAAAAAACGACGAAAGAAATACACAGCCTCAAGTAAGTTATATTTCTTAAAGTTGTGTTCATATAGTGAGGTGTTACCTAAATATTAAATTATGTTGACACATTTAAATATTACATTTAATATAGCGCAAATGGTGGCACTACCTCATTAAAATGTCTTATGCTAAAATGCTAAAACATCTATGGCTACTAAGGACAGTTCACTGAAAATAATATTGTAAAGAAAACATCATTTTCAGATAAGATTTCACTTTAAACCTAACTTTTTAAAACAACTTCAAATAAGTGTTTTCTTATGTTTGTTTTTATAAATTATTATTGATGTTTATAGCTAAATAAACCCTTTATTTGAAGTTTGGAAACTGTTCTGCAGGTTTACAGCAGCATGTTAGAAAACCTGATTCAGTTCATCCTCTGGTTTTATTCAAAACTTTTTTACTCCCCACATTATTTATTTATTTATTTAAATTTCCCTTTTTTTGAACAGATAGTCAGGAAGTCGGCGTGGGAGAGGGGCTTCGCTCATGGCTGCATCTACACAACCGTGCTGGTGGACCTGTCAGTCAAATTCAAAGGAGAAGACATGGTGGTGTTTGGTTCCTGCACAAGGTAGGGGGCTTGAGGGGCTTGTATTGTGGCTAAAAAATTGTGATAAAAAAAAAAGATCCAGGCTAGGCGGCATGGTCCCACACACTGCGGTCAAGTGAGCTGCGATCTAGCCGCAACCTTAAAACACTTGCGTTTTTGTGAAGGTGTTACAGTAGTGGGAGAGAAGTCATACGCGGAAGGATCTACGACACTATTACTGATATATTCTCAAAAATACTCTGATATGGTGACATTAAGGTAAGATTTGAAGAGACATTTGCGTGATGAGACCAGAGTCTCCAAACATGTGTGAGACTTTTGGAAGAAAAGCAGCCGAAATAGGAAATATTTATTTTCTGCTAATCTGTTATAATTTCCTGTTTATTTTTTTGTTTTCTTACAAAATAATTCAATTATGGTTGTTTAAATAATTTAATTACTGACTTATGGCGTTATTTTTGCTTAGAAAGCTGTTTGTGCACAACCTTTTTTATTATAAAAAATAAACCTTATTAGTTGACAAAGATCTGACTTTATTTTCATGTTCAGCAGGTTTTGAAGTATAAGTGAACAACGTTTCATGTATTTTTACTGTAGAAATATGGATTTATTGTCAATTTAGTACAGTGTATTGATGTCCCTGTTAATCATGCACAATATATTTTAATTCTTATAAAAAAAACTCAATAGTTGACAAAGATCTGACTTTATTTTCATGTTCAACAGGTTTTGAAGTATAAGTGAAATAAGTTATGTATTTTTACTGTAGAAACATTGATTTATTGTCAATTTAGTACAGTGTATTGATGTCACTGTTATTGAAGCACTATATATTTTAATCCTTATCAAAAGAAAACCTAAAATACATGATGGAACTGCTATCTTCGGTGCGCAAGGATTTAGCTGAAATTATTCAAACAGAAGTTTGCGCAATGTTGGAAAGTGAGATGGCGGTGATTCGAGCGGATATTGTTGCAGCTAGAGCGGAGCTCAAAGAATACAGGTTGACGATCGCCTCTGAACTCTCCGCCATGAAATCTACGGTGAAGGATGTGGAAGAAAGTTTGTCAACGTGGACAGATGATGTTGTTTCACTCAAGAAGGAGGTGAAGCGGCTAACGGGGGTCATGGACCAACTTCAGAATAAATGCGAGGACTTGGAGGCGAGGTCGCGGACAAACAACATAAGATCCTTATGTCGAAATACCGGAGACCCTTGAATGCAACACCGAGTCTGTGTCCGCGCTTCTGCAGCGGGCCTTTGATCTGAAAGACGCGCCGCTCCTGGACAGAGCTCACCGTCTCTCCCCGCCTGGATCTACAGAGGGACGCCGGTCAAACACGATCATAGCCTGCGTTCACTACTTCCAAGACTGTGAAAACATTCTGAGACTCGCTCGGACTAGACAACGCATCGGTGTGGACGGAGTCAGAACCTCAGTGTTTCCTGACTACCCGACAAGTGTTGCCAAAGCACGCGCAGCGTTCAATGACGTCAAGAGTCGGTTTTGGGGAGTGGACGGGGTTCGGTTCGGATTTGCTTATCCTGCCCGCTTCAGAATCACGTACAAGAAGTGTTTTCTTTTGTTTGTTATTATAAATTATTATTGATGTTTATAGCTAAATAAACCCTTTATTTGAAGTTTGGAAACTGTTCTGCAGGTTTACAGCAGCATGTTAGAAAACCTGATTCAGTTCATCCTCTGGTTTTATTCAAAACTTTTTTACTCCCCACATTATTTATTTATTTATTTAAATTTCCCTTTTTTTGAACAGATAGTCAGGAAGTCGTCGTGGGAGAGGGGCTTCGCTCATGGCTGCATCTACACAACCGTGCTGGTGGACCTGTCAGTCAAATTCAAAGGAGAAGACATGGTGGTGTTTGGTTCCTGCACAAGGTAGGGGGCTTGAGGGGATTGTATTGTGGCTAAAAAATTGTGATTAAAAAAAAAGATCCAGGCTAGGCGGCATGGTCCCCCACACTGCGGTCAAGTGAGCCGCGATCTAGCCGCAACCTTAAAACACTTGCGTTTTTGTGAAGGTGTTACAGTAGTGGGAGAGAAGTCATACGCGGAAGGATCTACGACACTATTACTGATATATTCTCAAAAATACTCTGATATGGTGACATTAAAGTAAGATTTGAAGAGACATTTGCGTGATGAGACCAGAGTCTCCAAACATGTGTGAGACTGTTGGAAGAAAAGCAGCCGAAATAGGAAATATTTATTTTCTGCTAATCTGCTATAATTTCCTGTTTATTTTTTTGTTTTCTTACAAAATAATTCAATTACGGTTGTTTAAATAATTTAATTACTGACTTATGGCGTTATTTTTGCTTAGAAAGCTGTTTGTGCACAACCCTTTTTTATTATAAAAAATAAACCTTATTAGTTGACAAAGATCTGACTTTATTTTCATGTTCAGCAGGTTTTGAAGTATAAGTGAACAAAGTTTCATGCATTTTTACTGTAGAAATATGGATTTATTGTCAATTTAGTACAGTGTATTGATGTCCCTGTTAATCATGCACAATGTATTTTAATTCTTATAAAAAAAACTCAATAGTTGACAAAGATCTGACTTTATTTCATGTTCAACAGGTTTTGAAGTATAAGTGAAATAAGTTATGTATTTTTACTGTAGAAACATTGATTTATTGTCAATTTAGTACAGTGTATTGATGTCACTGTTATTCAAGCACTATATATTTTGATCCTTATCAAAAGAAAACCTAAAATACATGATGGAACTGCTATCTTCGGTGCGCAAGGATTTAGCTGAAATTATTCAAACAGAAGTTTGCGCAATGTTGGAAAGTGAGATGGCGGTGATTCGAGCGGATATTGTTGCAGCTAGAGCGGAGCTCAAAGAATACAGGTTGACGATCGCCTCTGAACTCTCCGCCATGAAATCTACGGTGAAGAATGTGAAAGTAAGTTTGTCAACGTGTACAGATGATGTTGTTTCACTCAAGAAGGAGGTGAAGCGGCTCACGGGGGTCATGGACCAACTTCAGAATAAATGCGAGGACTTGGAGGCGAGGTCGCGGACAAACAACATAAGATCCTTATGTCGAAATACCGGAAACCCTTGAATGCAACACCGAGTCTGTGTCCGCGCTTCTGCAGCGGGCCTTTGATCTGAAAGACGCGCCGCTCCTGGACAGAGCTCACCGTCTCTCCCCGCCTGGATCTACAGAGGGACGCCGGTCAAACACGATCATAGCCCGCGTTCACTACTTCCAAGACTGTGAAAACATTCTGAGACTCGCTCAGACTAGACAACGCATCAGTGTGGACGGAGTCAGCACCTCAGTGTTTCCTGACTACCCGACAAGTGTTGCCAAAGCACGCGCAGCGTTCAATGACGTAAAGAGTCGGTTTTGGGGAGTGGACGGGGTTCGGTTCGGATTTGCTTATCCTGCCCGCTTCAGAATCACGTACAAGAAGTGTTTTCTTTTGTTTGTTATTATAAATTATTATTGATGTTTATAGCTAAATAAACCCTTTATTTGAAGTTTGGAAACTGTTCTGCAGGTTTACAGCAGCATGTTAGAAAACCTGATTCAGTTCATCCTCTGGTTTTATTCAAAACTTTTTTACTCCCCACATTATTTATTTATTTATTTAAATTTCCCTTTTTTTGAACAGATAGTCAGGAAGTCGTCGTGGGAGAGGGGCTTCGCTCATGGCTGCATCTACACAACCGTGCTGGTGGACCTGTCAGTCAAATTCAAAGGAGAAGACATGGTGGTGTTTGGTTCCTGCACAAGGTAGGGGGCTTGAGGGGATTGTATTGTGGCTAAAAAATTGTGATTAAAAAAAAAGATCCAGGCTAGGCGGCATGGTCCCCCACACTGCGGTCAAGTGAGCCGCGATCTAGCCGCAACCTTAAAACACTTGCGTTTTTGTGAAGGTGTTACAGTAGTGGGAGAGAAGTCATACGCGGAAGGATCTACGACACTATTACTGATATATTCTCAAAAATACTCTGATATGGTGACATTAAAGTAAGATTTGAAGAGACATTTGCGTGATGAGACCAGAGTCTCCAAACATGTGTGAGACTGTTGGAAGAAAAGCAGCCGAAATAGGAAATATTTATTTTCTGCTAATCTGCTATAATTTCCTGTTTATTTTTTTGTTTTCTTACAAAATAATTCAATTACGGTTGTTTAAATAATTTAATTACTGACTTATGGCGTTATTTTTGCTTAGAAAGCTGTTTGTGCACAACCCTTTTTTATTATAAAAAATAAACCTTATTAGTTGACAAAGATCTGACTTTATTTTCATGTTCAGCAGGTTTTGAAGTATAAGTGAACAAAGTTTCATGCATTTTTACTGTAGAAATATGGATTTATTGTCAATTTAGTACAGTGTATTGATGTCCCTGTTAATCATGCACAATATATTTTAATTCTTATAAAAAAAACTCAATAGTTGACAAAGATCTGACTTTATTTCATGTTCAACAGGTTTTGAAGTATAAGTGAAATAAGTTATGTATTTTTACTGTAGAAACATTGATTTATTGTCAATTTAGTACAGTGTATTGATGTCACTGTTATTCAAGCACTATATATTTTGATCCTTATCAAAAGAAAACCTAAAATACATGATGGAACTGCTATCTTCGGTGCGCAAGGATTTAGCTGAAATTATTCAAACAGAAGTTTGCGCAATGTTGGAAAGTGAGATGGCGGTGATTCGAGCGGATATTGTTGCAGCTAGAGCGGAGCTCAAAGAATACAGGTTGACGATCGCCTCTGAACTCTCCGCCATGAAATCTACGGTGAAGAATGTGAAAGTAAGTTTGTCAACGTGTACAGATGATGTTGTTTCACTCAAGAAGGAGGTGAAGCGGCTCACGGGGGTCATGGACCAACTTCAGAATAAATGCGAGGACTTGGAGGCGAGGTCGCGGACAAACAACATAAGATCCTTATGTCGAAATACCGGAGACCCTTGAATGCAACACCGAGTCTGTGTCCGCGCTTCTGCAGCGGGCCTTTGATCTGAAAGACGCGCCGCTCCTGGACAGAGCTCACCGTCTCTCCCCGCCTGGATCTACAGAGGGACGCCGGTCAAACACGATCATAGCCCGCGTTCACTACTTCCAAGACTGTGAAAACATTCTGAGACTCGCTCAGACTAGACAACGCATCAGTGTGGACGGAGTCAGCACCTCAGTGTTTCCTGACTACCCGACAAGTGTTGCCAAAGCACGCGCAGCGTTCAATGACGTAAAGAGTCGGTTTTGGGGAGTGGACGGGGTTTGGTTCGGATTTGCTTATCCTGCCCGCTTCAGAATCACGTACAAGAAGTGTTTTCTTTTGTTTGTTATTATAAATTATCATTGATGTTTATAGCTAAATAAACCCTTTATTTGAAGTTTGGAAACTGTTCTGCAGGTTTACAGCAGCATGTTAGAAAACCTGATTCAGTTCATCCTCTGGTTTTATTCAAAACTTTTTTACTCCCCACATTATTTATTTATTTATTTAAATTTCCCTTTTTTTGAACAGATAGTCAGGAAGTCGTCGTGGGAGAGGGGCTTCGCTCATGGCTGCATCTACACAACCGTGCTGGTGGACCTGTCAGTCAAATTCAAAGGAGAAGACATGGTGGTGTTTGGTTCCTGCACAAGGTAGGGGGCTTGAGGGGATTGTATTGTGGCTAAAAAATTGTGATTAAAAAAAAAGATCCAGGCTAGGCGGCATGGTCCCCCACACTGCGGTCAAGTGAGCCGCGATCTAGCCGCAACCTTAAAACACTTGCGTTTTTGTGAAGGTGTTACAGTAGTGGGAGAGAAGTCATATGCGGAAGGTTCTATGACACTATTACTGATATATTCTCAAAAATACTCTGATATGGTGACATTAAAGTAAGATTTGAAGAGACATTTGCGTGATGAGACCAGAGTCTCCAAACATGTGTGAGACTGTTGGAAGAAAAGCAGCCAAAATAGGAAATATTTATTTTCTGCTAATCTGTTATAATTTCCTGTTTATTTTTTTGTTTTCTTGCAAAATAATTCAATTACGGTTGTTTAAATAATTTAATTACTGACTTACGACGTTATTTTTGCTTAGAAAGCTGTTTGTGCACAACGTATTTTATTATAAAAAATAAACCTTAATAGTTGACAAAGATCTGACTTTATTTTCATGTTCAGCAGGTTTTGAAGTATAAGTGAACAAAGTTTTATGTATTTTTACTGTAGAAATATGGATTTATTGTCAATTTAGTACAGTGTATAGATGTCCCTGTTTATTAGGGTTAGGCGTTAGGGTTGAAGGGGGGTGACAGGGAGGGTCCCTGTCGAGGGCACGGGCCAGTGCAAACCCGTTGATGAACCCTCCCTACCTGTAAAAGAAATTCAAAAGGGATTAAAGTTTAGGAGTTAGGTTAAGGGTAAGGGTAAGTGCTTAAACAATCAAAAACAAAACTCAATAAAATATATAAAAGATCAAGATAACACAGGAGTTACAGAAAATCAAGGAAAGGCCTGCACAAATTAAAATGTTTTAGATCGTTCCAAAGCTTAGGAGCAACTGCCTGGAAGGGTTTCTCTCCTCTGGTCCTGAACCGTGTGCGAGGAACCACAAGTAGATTCTGATCCACAGACCTCAGAGCACGAGCTGGGGTGTTAGGCTGGATCAGATCACTGATGGAAGTCAGTGATCAGTCAGAGCCTGACTAGAATAACAAGGATCGGAGAAATGTAATACAATACAAATAAATAAATAAATGCACTGATCATGCGTTCAGAGATAAGCTCTCCATGTTTCCTTCATCCACTGTTTTATAGTGTTTCCCATCTTGTTTACCTCTTTATGCTGGAATTAAATAATGAATTAAATATACAGAATAAAGTATATTTTTATACAGAATAAAGGTTACAAAAAAACCTTTTTTTACCCCCTATTGGCCCTTATGTGGGTGTTTTTAGTAGAATGACCTTATCACAATATGGCCTAAATTAATATTATTATAAATAGTGGCCTTGATAGTCTTCATATGGTTGAATTATCCTCAACATCTAGTCACACCCTAAAAGCATGATGACATTAATGTTACATATATTAAACTTTACTCACCTCTTCTCCGTTGTCTCACTGAACTTTCAGTCACTTGAATCAGACATTTCCATATCAAGTCAAGTTAAGTTATTTTATTGTCAAATAAACAAATAACAAAATAACAAAAAACAATTAATTGATAACAATTTGGACAATATTTGTCGTAATCAGGTAGAGGATATTTATCTTCAACGTCACTCACAAAATGGAAAGAGGTGGAACTGGAGTCCTAAATTATGTCTAACAACTTACCGATGGTAGTTGTGGACGTTGTGATGGCACAGAATGGGCAAGATGGGGCACCACTTGTGTTGGCATACCCTTTGACAAAATATACATATCAATTAAAAAAAGAGGTTGTGATTATTCCATCAGAATGAAGATGGATTCAAAATAATTCACAGTTATGAAAACATTTTCTATTTCATCAACATAAACTACACTTTACTAAAAGTTATTACAGTTCTGGTAAGATCAATGAAAAAGCATGACATAAACATAACTGCAAACAACCTAATAAATGGCTTTAAATAACTTATATTTAGCATGCAATGCAAATTTTGATGTAATATGCGCTATGGTGGCTAGCACTAGCTTACGCAAGCTAGTGATGTACATTAAGTGAAAAGTACCAAAGAAAACACAAATATGACTTACCTGGGGTGATGCAGTTTGTATTAGTGATGGGATCGGCAGTTCTTTTGACTGTACTGAATAACTAGAATCAGTTCATTAAAAGGATTCGTTCAAAATATTCTTTCAGTTCGTTCGTTCACTAAATCACTAACTCAGTGCTTATGGAGCCCAGACTGCAATATCACCTACTTCCTGAACGCAGCCAAACAATCCGTTACTAACTTAAAGGATTCAGACCTGAGGTTAACATTCAATGCACTTCAGGGACAATGCAAAAAAAAAAAAAAGGACGCCCGGTGCGTTCACGGACAAGGAGCAGTACACAGACATTCGTGAGAAATTCAGCAAATAGAGAGGATCTTGAGGTGTGTTCACAGCTGAACATGAATCCTCGTTCACTGAAGGAATCCGTGTCTCGCGAATCCCCGGATGTGAATCCTCGTTCATTGAACGAATCTGTGTGTCGCGAATAACGGGATGTGAATCCTCGTTCACTGAACGAATCTGTGTCTCGCGCATCGGTAGCAGCCTAATGTGACAAACTCTCGTTGTGTATATACGTTTACAAACAAACGCAAATGCAAATGTAGTAGAGATTCTGTTACTTTTAAAAACACTGTGTGTGCGTTTCCAGCCTGTCCAATAAACAAATAAAGTGTGACTAAATGCTTGGTTGTTAAATGTTTTTTTGCACTAAAATAAAAATTTAATAAGACAAAAAAAATAATAATACTAAAATGTAACATAAACTTAAATGCAATCAACAATAAATTAAAAAGGACTTGTCTTATTGTGTTATTCAGAGCTCCAGCAGCTTGTTTATTTCAGATGCAAATTGATATATATAGCTATATAAACCCTTTATTTGAGGTTTGAAAACTGCTATTCAGAGCTCCAGCAGAATCTTAGAAAACGTCATTCTCTCAGTCTTAGAACATCAGTTTGAGACAATATTTCATGTTAAACATAACTTTTGAAAACAGTTTCGAATAAGTGTTTCTCTTGTTTATTTCAATGCAATTTGATAGATATAGCTATATAAACCCTTTATTTGATGTTTGAAAACTGTTATTCAGAGCTCCAGCAGAATCTTAGAAAACGTCATTCTCTCAGTCTGAGAACATCAGTTTGAGACAATATTTCAGGTTAAACATAACTTTTGAAAACAGCTTTGAATATGTTTTTCTCTTGTTTATTTCAGATGCAAATTGATATATATAGCTATATAAACCCTTTATTTGATGTTTGAAAACTGTTATTCAGAGCTCCAGCAGCATCTTAGCCCGCGTTCACTACTTCCAAGACTGTGAAAACATTCTGAGACTCGCTCGGACTAGACAACGCAATGCTGTATCTACAAGACCGTTCTGGTGGACCTGTCAATCAAATTCAAAGGAGAAGACATGGTGGTGTTTGGTTTGTGCACCAGGTAGGGTGCTTGGGGGAATTGCATTGTGGAAAAAAAAAGAGAAATGTTGATAAAAAAAAGAACCACAAGGTGGCGGGATTGGACATCAAATACATCTCAGTCTGAATACATCACATTTAGAGAAGGTCTCACTTAAACATATCCTTTGAAAACAGCTTCGAATAAGTGTTTCTCTTGTTTATTTCAGATGCAAATTGATATATATAGCTATATAAACCCTTTATTTGATGTTTGAAAACTGCTATTCAGAGCTCCAGCAGAATCTTAGAAAACGTCATTCTCTCAGTCTGAGAACATCAGTTTGAGACAATATTTCAGGTTAACCATAACTTTTGAAAACAGCTTCGAATAAGTGTTTCTCTTGTTTATTTCAGATGGAAAATGATATATATAGCTATATAAACCCTTTATTTGATGTTTGAAAACTGCTATTCAGAGCTCCAGCAGAATCTTGGAAAACGTCATTCTCTCAGTCTGAGAACATCAGTTTGAGACAATATTTCAGGTTAAACATAACTTTTGAAAACAGCTTCGAATAAGTGTTTCTCTTGTTTATTTCAGATGCAAATTGATATATATAGCTATATAAACCCTTTATTTGATGTTTAAAAACTGCTATTCAGAGCTCCAGCAGAATCTTGGAAAACGTCATTCTCTCAGTCTGAGAACATCAGTTTGAGACAATATTTCAGGTTAAACATAACTTTTGAAAACAGCTTCGAATAAGTGTTTCTCTTGTTTATTTCAGATGCAAATTGATATATATAGCTATATCAACCCTTTATTTGATGTTTGAAAACGGTTATTCAGAGCTCCAGCAGAATCTTGGAAAACGTCATTCTCTCAGTCTGAGAAGATCAGTTTGAGACAATATTTCAGGTTAAACATAACTTTTGAAAACAGCTTCGAATAAATGTTTCTCTTGTTTATTTCAGATGCAAATTGTTATATATAGCTATATAAACCCTTTATTTGATGTTTGAAAACTGCTATTCAGAGCTCCAGCAGAATCTTAGAAAACGTCATTCTCTCAGTCTGAGAACATCAGTTTGAGACAATAGTTCAGGTTAAACATAACTTTTGAAAACAGCTTCGAATAAGTGTTTCTCTTGTTTATTTCAGATGCAAATTGATATATATAGCTATATAAACCCTTTATTTGATGTTTGAAAACTGTTATTCAGAGCTCCAGCAGAATCTTGGAAAACGTCATTCTCTCAGTCTGAGAACATCAGTTTGAGACAGTATTTCATGTTAAACATAACTTTTGAAAACAGCTTCGAATAAGTGTTTCTCTTGTTTATTTCAGATGCAAATTGATATATATAGCTATATAAACCCTTTATTTGATGTTTGAAAACTGCTATTCAGAGCTTCAGCAGAATCTTGGAAAACGTCATTCTCTCAGCCTGTTAAGATCAGTTTGAGACAATATTTCAGGTTAAACATAACTTTTGAAAACAGCTTCGAATAAATGTTTCTCTTGTTTATTTCAGATGCAAATTGTTATATATAGCTATATAAACCCTTTATTTGATGTTTGAAAACTGCTATTCAGAGCTCCAGCAGAATCTTAGAAAACGTCATTCTCTCGGTCTGAGAACATCAGTTTGAGACAATATTTCAGGTTAAACATAACTTTTGAAAACAGCTTCGAATAAGTGTTTCTCTTGTTTATTTCGGATGCAAATTGATATATATAGCTATATAAACCCTTTATTTGATGTTTGAAAACTGCTATTCAGAGCTCCAGCAGAATCTTAGAAAACGTCATTCTCTCGGTCTGAGAACATCAGTTTGAGACAATATTTCAGGTTAAACATAACTTTTGAAACCAGCTTCGAATAAGTGTTTCTCTTGTTTATTTCAGATGCAAATTGATATATATAGCTATATAAACCCTTTATTTGATGTTTGAAAACTGCTATTCAGAACTCCAGCAGAATCTTAGAAAACGTCATTCTCTCGGTCTGAGAACATCAGTTTGAGACAATATTTCAGGTTAAACATAACTTTTGAAAACAGCTTTGAATAAGTTTTTCTTTTGTTTATTTCAGATGCAAATTGATATATATAGCTATATAAACCCTTTATTTGATGTTTGAAAACTGTTATTCAGAGCTCCAGCAGCATCTTAGCCCGCGTTCACTACTTCCAAGACTGTGAAAACATTCTGAGACTCGCTCGGACTAGACAACGCAATGCTGTATCTACAAGACCGTTCTGGTGGACCTGTCAATCAAATTCAAAGGAGAAGACATGGTGGTGTTTGGTTTGTGCACCAGGTAGGGTGCTTGGGGGAATTGCATTGTGGAAAAAAAAAGAGAAATGTTGATAAAAAAAAAGAACCACAAGGTGGCGGGATTGGACATCAAATACATCTCAGTCTGAATACATCACATTTAGAGAAGGTCTCACTTAAACATATCCTTTGAAAACAGCTTCGAATAAGTGTTTCTCTTGTTTATTTCAGATGCAAATTGATATATATAGCTATATAAACCCTTTATTTGATGTTTGAAAACTGCTATTCAGAGCTCCAGCAGAATCTTAGAAAACGTCATTCTCTCAGTCTGAGAACATCAGTTTGAGACAATATTTCAGGTTAACCATAACTTTTGAAAACAGCTTCGAATAAGTGTTTCTCTTGTTTATTTCAGATGGAAAATGATATATATAGCTATATAAACCCTTTATTTGATGTTTGAAAACTGCTATTCAGAGCTCCAGCAGAATCTTGGAAAACGTCATTCTCTCAGTCTGAGAACATCAGTTTGAGACAATATTTCAGGTTAAACATAACTTTTGAAAACAGCTTCGAATAAGTGTTTCTCTTGTTTATTTCAGATGCAAATTGATATATATAGCTATATAAACCCTTTATTTGATGTTTAAAAACTGCTATTCAGAGCTCCAGCAGAATCTTGGAAAACGTCATTCTCTCAGTCTGAGAACATCAGTTTGAGACAATATTTCAGGTTAAACATAACTTTTGAAAACAGCTTCGAATAAGTGTTTCTCTTGTTTATTTCAGATGCAAATTGATATATATAGCTATATCAACCCTTTATTTGATGTTTGAAAACGGTTATTCAGAGCTCCAGCAGAATCTTGGAAAACGTCATTCTCTCAGTCTGAGAAGATCAGTTTGAGACAATATTTCAGGTTAAACATAACTTTTGAAAACAGCTTCGAATAAATGTTTCTCTTGTTTATTTCAGATGCAAATTGTTATATATAGCTATATAAACCCTTTATTTGATGTTTGAAAACTGCTATTCAGAGCTCCAGCAGAATCTTAGAAAACGTCATTCTCTCAGTCTGAGAACATCAGTTTGAGACAATAGTTCAGGTTAAACATAACTTTTGAAAACAGCTTCGAATAAGTGTTTCTCTTGTTTATTTCAGATGCAAATTGATATATATAGCTATATAAACCCTTTATTTGATGTTTGAAAACTGTTATTCAGAGCTCCAGCAGAATCTTGGAAAACGTCATTCTCTCAGTCTGAGAACATCAGTTTGAGACAGTATTTCATGTTAAACATAACTTTTGAAAACAGCTTCGAATAAGTGTTTCTCTTGTTTATTTCAGATGCAAATTGATATATATAGCTATATAAACCCTTTATTTGATGTTTTAAAACTGTTATTCAGAGCTCCAGCAGAATCTTGGAAAACGTCATTCTCTCAGTCTGAGAAGATCAGTTTGAGACAATATTTCAGGTTAAACATAACTTTTGAAAACAGCTTCGAATAAATGTTTCTCTTGTTTATTTCAGATGCAAATTGATATATATAGCTATATAAACCCTTTATTTGATGTTTGAAAACTGCTATTCAGAGCTTCAGCAGAATCTTGGAAAACGTCATTCTCTCAGCCTGTTAAGATCAGTTTGAGACAATATTTCAGGTTAAACATAACTTTTGAAAACAGCTTCGAATAAATGTTTCTCTTGTTTATTTCAGATGCAAATTGTTATATATAGCTATATAAACCCTTTATTTGATGTTTGAAAACTGCTATTCAGAGCTCCAGCAGAATCTTAGAAAACGTCATTCTCTCGGTCTGAGAACATCAGTTTGAGACAATATTTCAGGTTAAACATAACTTTTGAAAACAGATTCGAATAAGTGTTTCTCTTGTTTATTTCGGATGCAAATTGATATATATAGCTATATAAACCCTTTATTTGATGTTTGAAAACTGCTATTCAGAACTCCAGCAGAATCTTAGAAAACGTCATTCTCTCGGTCTGAGAACATCAGTTTGAGACAATATTTCAGGTTAAACATAACTTTTGAAAACAGCTTTGAATAAGTTTTTCTTTTGTTTATTTCAGATGCAAATTGATATATATAGCTATATAAACCCTTTATTTGATGTTTGAAAACTGCTATTCAGAGCTCCAGCAGAATCTTAGAAAACGTCATTCTCTCAGTCTGAGAACATCAGTTTGAGACAATATTTCAGGTTAAACATAACTTTTGAAAACAGCTTCGAATAAGTGTTTCTCTTGTTTATTTCAGATGCAAATTGATATATATAGCTATATAAACCCTTTATTTGATGTTTGAAAACTGCTATTCAGAGCTCCAGCAGAATCTTAGAAAACCTCATTCTCTCAGTCTGAGAACATCAGTTTGAGACAATATTTCAGGTTAAACATAATTTTTGAAAATAGCTTCGAATAAGTGTTTCTCTTGTTTATTTCAGATGCAAATTGATATATATAGCTATATAAACCCTTTATTTGATGTTTGAAAACTGCTATTCAGAGCTTCAGCAGAATCTTGGAAAACATCTTTCTCTCAGCCTGTGAAGATCAGTTTGAGACAATATTTCAGGTTAAACATAACTTTTGAAAACAGCTTCAAATAAGTGTTTCTCTTGTTTATTTCAGATGCAAATTGATATATATAGCTTTATAAACCCTTTATTTGATGTTTGAAAACTGTTATTCAGAGCTCCAGCAGAATCTTGGAAAACGTCATTCTCTCAGTCTGAGAACATCAAATTAAGACAATATTTCAGGTTAAACATAACTTTTGAAAACAGCTTCGAATAAGTGTTTCTCTTGTTTATTTCAGATGCAAATTGATATATATATCTATATAAACCATTTATTTGATGTTTGAAAACTGTTATTCAGAGCTCCAGCAGAATCTTAGAAAATGTCATTCTCTCAGTCTGAGAACATCAGTTTGAGACAATATTTAAGGTTAAACATAACTTTTGAAAACAGCTTTGAATAAGTGTTTCTCTTTTTTATTTCAGATGCAAATTGATATATATATATATATATATTTTCATTTGGCTGTGAATTTTTTCCCTGCCATTTTGAAAGCGAACTTGACACAAATTGTTTACTCAAAAGATCTTTTCCCTACTGAGAAACTTTGCGGTATTTTCATCCAACGCGCATGTATTGAACTCAAGTGAAGCGAACACACACATTTAGAAAACACAAACCCAAACCTCGATATGAACATTAGAGTGATGGGATCGACAGTTCTTTTGACTGTACTTTGGCACTTAGTGCCAACATAAAAACTAAATGTTCTGTAGCAAAGTCTATTATAGAATCCCTCCCACCGGCACCGTCGCAGCTGAGTTCAACTGAACTGAGAAAGGAATGAAGTTCAGTACGTTCACTCAAAAGATCGTTCGTTCCAACAAATCGTTCGAGAACCACACAACACTAGAACGTTAGAGCCGCATGAAACCAGGCAAAGAGCCGCATGCGGCTCGGGAGCCGCGGGTTGGCCAGGCCTGGTGTAGAAAAAACTTTTTTTTACCCCCTATTGGCCCTTATGTGGGTGTTTTTAGTAGAATGACCTTATCACAATATGGCCTAAATTAATATTATTATAAATAGTGGCCTTGATAGTCTTCATATGGTTGAATTATCCTCAACATCTAGTCACACCCTAAAAGCATTATGACATTAATGTTACATATATTAAACTTTACTCACCTCTTCTCCGTTGTCTCACTGAACTTTCAGTCACTTGAATCAGACATTTCAATATCAAGTCAAGTTAAGTTATTTTATTGTCAAATAAACAAATAACAAAATAACAAAAAACAATTAATTGATAACAATTTCGACAATATTTGTCTTAATCAGGTAGAGGATATTTATCTTCAACGTCACTCACAAAATGGAAAGAGGTGGAACTGGAGTCCTAAATTATGTCTAACAACTTACCGATGGTAGTTGTGGACGTTGTGATGGCACAGAATGGGCAAGATGGGGCACCACTTGTGTTGACATACCCTTTGACAAAATATACATATCAATTAAAAAAAGAGGTTGTGATTATTCCATCAGAATGAAGATGGATTCAAAATAATTCACAGTTATGAAAACATTTTCTATTTCATCAACATAAACTACACTTTACTAAAAGTTATTACAGTTCTGGTAAGATCAATGAAAAAGCATGACATAAACATAACTGCAAACAACCTAATAAATGGCTTTAAATAACTTATATTTAGCATGCAATGCAAATTTTGATGTAATATGCGCTATGGTGGCTAGCACTAGCTTACGCAAGCTAGTGTTTTACATTAAGTGAAAAGTACCAAAGAAAACACAAATATGACTTACCTGGGGTGATGCAGTTTGTATTAGTGATGGGATCGGCAGTTCTTTTGACTGTACTGAATAACTAGAATCAGTTCATTAAAAGGATTCGTTCAAAATATTCTTTCAGTTCGTTCGTTCACTAAATCACTAACTCAGTGCTTATGGAGCCCAGACTGCAATATCACCTACTTCCTGAACGCAGCCAAACAATCCGTTACTAACTTAAAGGATTCAGACCCGAGGTTAACATTCAATGCACTTCAGGGACAATGCAAAAAAAAAAAAAAGGACGCCCGGTGCGTTCAAGGATAAGGAGCAGTACACAGACATTCGTGAGAAATTCAGCAAATAGAGAGGATCTTGAGGTGTGTTCACAGCTGAACATGAATCCTCGTTCACTGAAGGAATCCGTGTCTCGCGAATCCCCGGATGTGAATCCTCGTTCATTGAACGAATCTGTGTGTCGCGAATAACGGGATGTGAATCCTCGTTCACTGAACGAATCTGTGTCTCGCGCATCGGTAGCAGCCTAATGTGACAAACTCTCGTTGTGTATATACGTTTACAAACAAACGCAAATGCAAATGTAGTAGAGATTCTGTTACTTTTAAAAACACTGTGTGTGCGTTTCCAGCCTGTCCAATAAACAATTAAAGTGTGACTAAATGCTTGGTTGTTAAATGTTTTTTTGCACTAAAATAAAAATTAAATAAAACAAAAATAATAATAATACTAAAATGTAACATAAACTTAAATGCAATCAACAATAAATTAAAAAGGCCTTGTCTAAGTTAAACATTTTACTTGTTTTTAGATTTAGATTTAACATTTAGATTTAACATTTAGATATAGATTTAACATTTAAATATAGATTTAAATTTATATTTAGATTTAGATTTAGATTTAAGATTTAGATTTAACATTTAGATATGTATTTAACATTTACATTTAAATTTGACATTTAGATTTTATATTTCATAAATGTGAGAAATATTGTCTAAATGTCGGAAAACATAGCAAAATAATGCTTCTAAATCAGCGAATAAACAAGTAATTAATTGTACATTCATTGCCCTATAGAAGCTTGCTCACAACTCCTCGCACACCCTGCCCACGAGGGTAGCCATTCAGAGACCAGCGGCTTGAATCCTTCTGCTGTCATTGGCTGGACTTCTCCACCAATCATAGGGAGCTACCCGAGGGAAGAAGGGCGGGTCTTGCCGCATCTTCAGCAGAAAGATTCAGAGAAAATGGTGCAAAAAAAACGACGAAAGAAATACACAGCCTCAAGTAAGTTATATTTCTTAAAGTTGTGTTCATATAGTGAGGTGTTACCTAAATATTAAATTATGTTGACACATTTAAATATTACATTTAATATAGCGCAAATGGTGGCACTACCTCATTAAAATGTCTTATGCTAAAATGCTAAAACATCTATGGCTACTAAGGACAGTTCACTGAAAATAATATTGTAAAGAAAACATCATTTTCAGATAAGATTTCACTTTAAACCTAACTTTTTAAAACAACTTCAAATAAGTGTTTTCTTATGTTTGTTTTTATAAATTATTATTGATGTTTATAGCTAAATAAACCCTTTATTTGAAGTTTGGAAACTGTTCTGCAGGTTTACAGCAGCATGTTAGAAAACCTGATTCAGTTCATCCTCTGGTTTTATTCAAAACTTTTTTACTCCCCACATTATTTATTTATTTATTTAAATTTCCCTTTTTTTGAACAGATAGTCAGGAAGTCGTCGTGGGAGAGGGGCTTCGCTCATGGCTGCATCTACACAACCGTGCTGGTGGACCTGTCAGTCAAATTCAAAGGAGAAGACATGGTGGTGTTTGGTTCCTGCACAAGGTAGGGGGCTTGAGGGGCTTGTATTGTGGCTAAAAAATTGTGATAAAAAAAAAAAGATCCAGGCTAGGCGGCATGGTCCCACACACTGCGGTCAAGTGAGCTGCGATCTAGCCGCAACCTTAAAACACTTGCGTTTTTGTGAAGGTGTTACAGTAGTGGGAGAGAAGTCATACGCGGAAGGATCTACGACACTATTACTGATATATTCTCAAAAATACTCTGATATGGTGACATTAAGGTAAGATTTGAAGAGACATTTGCGTGATGAGACCAGAGTCTCCAAACATGTGTGAGACTTTTGGAAGAAAAGCAGCCGAAATAGGAAATATTTATTTTCTGCTAATCTGTTATAATTTCCTGTTTATTTTTTTGTTTTCTTACAAAATAATTCAATTATGGTTGTTTAAATAATTTAATTACTGACTTATGGCGTTATTTTTGCTTAGAAAGCTGTTTGTGCACAACCTTTTTTATTATAAAAAATAAACCTTATTAGTTGACAAAGATCTGACTTTATTTTCATGTTCAGCAGGTTTTGAAGTATAAGTGAACAACGTTTCATGTATTTTTACTGTAGAAATATGGATTTATTGTCAATTTAGTACAGTGTATTGATGTCCCTGTTAATCATGCACAATATATTTTAATTCTTATAAAAAAAACTCAATAGTTGACAAAGATCTGACTTTATTTTCATGTTCAACAGGTTTTGAAGTATAAGTGAAATAAGTTATGTATTTTTACTGTAGAAACATTGATTTATTGTCAATTTAGTACAGTGTATTGATGTCACTGTTATTGAAGCACTATATATTTTAATCCTTATCAAAAGAAAACCTAAAATACATGATGGAACTGCTATCTTCGGTGCGCAAGGATTTAGCTGAAATTATTCAAACAGAAGTTTGCGCAATGTTGGAAAGTGAGATGGCGGTGATTCGAGCGGATATTGTTGCAGCTAGAGCGGAGCTCAAAGAATACAGGTTGACGATCGCCTCTGAACTCTCCGCCATGAAATCTACGGTGAAGGATGTGGAAGAAAGTTTGTCAACGTGGACAGATGATGTTGTTTCACTCAAGAAGGAGGTGAAGCGGCTAACGGGGGTCATGGACCAACTTCAGAATAAATGCGAGGACTTGGAGGCGAGGTCGCGGACAAACAACATAAGATCCTTATGTCGAAATACCGGAGACCCTTGAATGCAACACCGAGTCTGTGTCCGCGCTTCTGCAGCGGGCCTTTGATCTGAAAGACGCGCCGCTCCTGGACAGAGCTCACCGTCTCTCCCCGCCTGGATCTACAGAGGGACGCCGGTCAAACACGATCATAGCCTGCGTTCACTACTTCCAAGACTGTGAAAACATTCTGAGACTCGCTCGGACTAGACAACGCATCGGTGTGGACGGAGTCAGCACCTCAGTGTTTCCTGACTACCCGATAAGTGTTGCCAAAGCACGCGCAGCGTTCAATGACGTCAAGAGTCGGTTTTGGGGAGTGGACGGGGTTCGGTTCGGATTTGCTTATCCTGCCCGCTTCAGAATCACGTACAAGAAGTGTTTTCTTTTGTTTGTTATTATAAATTATTATTGATGTTTATAGCTAAATAAACCCTTTATTTGAAGTTTGGAAACTGTTCTGCAGGTTTACAGCAGCATGTTAGAAAACCTGATTCAGTTCATCCTCTGGTTTTATTCAAAACTTTTTTACTCCCCACATTATTTATTTATTTATTTAAATTTCCCTTTTTTTGAACAGATAGTCAGGAAGTCGTCGTGGGAGAGGGGCTTCGCTCATGGCTGCATCTACACAACCGTGCTGGTGGACCTGTCAGTCAAATTCAAAGGAGAAGACATGGTGGTGTTTGGTTCCTGCACAAGGTAGGGGGCTTGAGGGGATTGTATTGTGGCTAAAAAATTGTGATTAAAAAAAAAGATCCAGGCTAGGCGGCATGGTCCCCCACACTGCGGTCAAGTGAGCCGCGATCTAGCCGCAACCTTAAAACACTTGCGTTTTTGTGAAGGTGTTACAGTAGTGGGAGAGAAGTCATACGCGGAAGGATCTACGACACTATTACTGATATATTCTCAAAAATACTCTGATATGGTGACATTAAAGTAAGATTTGAAGAGACATTTGCGTGATGAGACCAGAGTCTCCAAACATGTGTGAGACTGTTGGAAGAAAAGCAGCCGAAATAGGAAATATTTATTTTCTGCTAATCTGTTATAATTTCCTGTTTATTTTTTTGTTTTCTTACAAAATAATTCAATTACGGTTGTTTAAATAATTTAATTACTGACTTATGGCGTTATTTTTGCTTAGAAAGCTGTTTGTGCACAACCCTTTTTTATTATAAAAAATAAACCTTATTAGTTGACAAAGATCTGACTTTATTTTCATGTTCAGCAGGTTTTGAAGTATAAGTGAACAAAGTTTCATGCATTTTTACTGTAGAAATATGGATTTATTGTCAATTTAGTACAGTGTATTGATGTCCCTGTTAATCATGCACAATATATTTTAATTCTTATAAAAAAAACTCAATAGTTGACAAAGATCTGACTTTATTTCATGTTCAACAGGTTTTGAAGTATAAGTGAAATAAGTTATGTATTTTTACTGTAGAAACATTGATTTATTGTCAATTTAGTACAGTGTATTGATGTCACTGTTATTCAAGCACTATATATTTTGATCCTTATCAAAAGAAAACCTAAAATACATGATGGAACTGCTATCTTCGGTGCGCAAGGATTTAGCTGAAATTATTCAAACAGAAGTTTGCGCAATGTTGGAAAGTGAGATGGCGGTGATTCGAGCGGATATTGTTGCAGCTAGAGCGGAGCTCAAAGAATACAGGTTGACGATCGCCTCTGAACTCTCCGCCATGAAATCTACGGTGAAGAATGTGAAAGTAAGTTTGTCAACGTGTACAGATGATGTTGTTTCACTCAAGAAGGAGGTGAAGCGGCTCACAGGGGTCATGGACCAACTTCAGAATAAATGCGAGGACTTGGAGGCGAGGTCGCGGACAAACAACATAAGATCCTTATGTCGAAATACCGGAAACCCTTGAATGCAACACCGAGTCTGTGTCCGCGCTTCTGCAGCGGGCCTTTGATCTGAAAGACGCGCCGCTCCTGGACAGAGCTCACCGTCTCTCCCCGCCTGGATCTACAGAGGGACGCCGGTCAAACACGATCATAGCCCGCGTTCACTACTTCCAAGACTGTGAAAACATTCTGAGACTCGCTCAGACTAGACAACGCATCAGTGTGGACGGAGTCAGCACCTCAGTGTTTCCTGACTACCCGACAAGTGTTGCCAAAGCACGCGCAGCGTTCAATGACGTAAAGAGTCGGTTTTGGGGAGTGGACGGGGTTCGGTTCGGATTTGCTTATCCTGCCCGCTTCAGAATCACGTACAAGAAGTGTTTTCTTTTGTTTGTTATTATAAATTATTATTGATGTTTATAGCTAAATAAACCCTTTATTTGAAGTTTGGAAACTGTTCTGCAGGTTTACAGCAGCATGTTAGAAAACCTGATTCAGTTCATCCTCTGGTTTTATTCAAAACTTTTTTACTCCCCACATTATTTATTTATTTATTTAAATTTCCCTTTTTTTGAACAGATAGTCAGGAAGTCGTCATGGGAGAGGGGCTTCGCTCATGGCTGCATCTACACAACCGTGCTGGTGGACCTGTCAGTCAAATTCAAAGGAGAAGACATGGTGGTGTTTGGTTCCTGCACAAGGTAGGGGGCTTGAGGGGATTGTATTGTGGCTAAAAAATTGTGATTAAAAAAAAAGATCCAGGCTAGGCGGCATGGTCCCCCACACTGCGGTCAAGTGAGCCGCGATCTAGCCGCAACCTTAAAACACTTGCGTTTTTGTGAAGGTGTTACAGTAGTGGGAGAGAAGTCATACGCGGAAGGATCTACGACACTATTACTGATATATTCTCAAAAATACTCTGATATGGTGACATTAAAGTAAGATTTGAAGAGACATTTGCGTGATGAGACCAGAGTCTCCAAACATGTGTGAGACTGTTGGAAGAAAAGCAGCCGAAATAGGAAATATTTATTTTCTGCTAATCTGCTATAATTTCCTGTTTATTTTTTTGTTTTCTTACAAAATAATTCAATTACGGTTGTTTAAATAATTTAATTACTGACTTATGGCGTTATTTTTGCTTAGAAAGCTGTTTGTGCACAACCCTTTTTTATTATAAAAAATAAACCTTATTAGTTGACAAAGATCTGACTTTATTTTCATGTTCAGCAGGTTTTGAAGTATAAGTGAACAAAGTTTCATGCATTTTTACTGTAGAAATATGGATTTATTGTCAATTTAGTACAGTGTATTGATGTCCCTGTTAATCATGCACAATATATTTTAATTCTTATAAAAAAAACTCAATAGTTGACAAAGATCTGACTTTATTTCATGTTCAACAGGTTTTGAAGTATAAGTGAAATAAGTTATGTATTTTTACTGTAGAAACATTGATTTATTGTCAATTTAGTACAGTGTATTGATGTCACTGTTATTCAAGCACTATATATTTTGATCCTTATCAAAAGAAAACCTAAAATACATGATGGAACTGCTATCTTCGGTGCGCAAGGATTTAGCTGAAATTATTCAAACAGAAGTTTGCGCAATGTTGGAAAGTGAGATGGCGGTGATTCGAGCGGATATTGTTGCAGCTAGAGCGGAGCTCAAAGAATACAGGTTGACGATCGCCTCTGAACTCTCCGCCATGAAATCTACGGTGAAGAATGTGAAAGTAAGTTTGTCAACGTGTACAGATGATGTTGTTTCACTCAAGAAGGAGGTGAAGCGGCTCACGGGGGTCATGGACCAACTTCAGAATAAATGCGAGGACTTGGAGGCGAGGTCGCGGACAAACAACATAAGATCCTTATGTCGAAATACCGGAGACCCTTGAATGCAACACCGAGTCTGTGTCCGCGCTTCTGCAGCGGGCCTTTGATCTGAAAGACGCGCCGCTCCTGGACAGAGCTCACCGTCTCTCCCCGCCTGGATCTACAGAGGGACGCCGGTCAAACACGATCATAGCCCGCGTTCACTACTTCCAAGACTGTGAAAACATTCTGAGACTCGCTCAGACTAGACAACGCATCAGTGTGGACGGAGTCAGCACCTCAGTGTTTCCTGACTACCCGACAAGTGTTGCCAAAGCACGCGCAGCGTTCAATGACGTAAAGAGTCGGTTTTGGGGAGTGGACGGGGTTTGGTTCGGATTTGCTTATCCTGCCCGCTTCAGAATCACGTACAAGAAGTGTTTTCTTTTGTTTGTTATTATAAATTATCATTGATGTTTATAGCTAAATAAACCCTTTATTTGAAGTTTGGAAACTGTTCTGCAGGTTTACAGCAGCATGTTAGAAAACCTGATTCAGTTCATCCTCTGGTTTTATTCAAAACTTTTTTACTCCCCACATTATTTATTTATTTATTTAAATTTCCCTTTTTTTGAACAGATAGTCAGGAAGTCGTCGTGGGAGAGGGGCTTCGCTCATGGCTGCATCTACACAACCGTGCTGGTGGACCTGTCAGTCAAATTCAAAGGAGAAGACATGGTGGTGTTTGGTTCCTGCACAAGGTAGGGGGCTTGAGGGGATTGTATTGTGGCTAAAAAATTGTGATTAAAAAAAAAGATCCAGGCTAGGCGGCATGGTCCCCCACACTGCGGTCAAGTGAGCCGCGATCTAGCCGCAACCTTAAAACACTTGCGTTTTTGTGAAGGTGTTACAGTAGTGGGAGAGAAGTCATATGCGGAAGGTTCTATGACACTATTACTGATATATTCTCAAAAATACTCTGATATGGTGACATTAAAGTAAGATTTGAAGAGACATTTGCGTGATGAGACCAGAGTCTCCAAACATGTGTGAGACTGTTGGAAGAAAAGCAGCCAAAATAGGAAATATTTATTTTCTGCTAATCTGTTATAATTTCCTGTTTATTTTTTTGTTTTCTTGCAAAATAATTCAATTACGGTTGTTTAAATAATTTAATTACTGACTTACGACGTTATTTTTGCTTAGAAAGCTGTTTGTGCACAACGTATTTTATTATAAAAAATAAACCTTAATAGTTGACAAAGATCTGACTTTATTTTCATGTTCAGCAGGTTTTGAAGTATAAGTGAACAAAGTTTTATGTATTTTTACTGTAGAAATATGGATTTATTGTCAATTTAGTACAGTGTATAGATGTCCCTGTTTATTAGGGTTAGGCGTAAGGGTTGAAGGGGGGTGACAGGGAGGGTCCCTGTCGAGGGCACGGGCCAGTGCAAACCCGTTGATGAACCCTCCCTACCTGTAAAAGAAATTCAAAAGGGATTAAAGTTTAGGAGTTAGGTTAAGGGTAAGGGTAAGTGCTTAAACAATCAAAAACAAAACTCAATAAAATATATAAAAGATCAAGATAACACAGGAGTTACAGAAAATCAAGGAAAGGCCTGCACAAATTAAAATGTTTTAGATCGTTCCAAAGCTTAGGAGCAACTGCCTGGAAGGGTTTCTCTCCTCTGGTCCTGAACCGTGTGCGAGGAACCACAAGTAGATTCTGATCCACAGACCTCAGAGCACGAGCTGGGGTGTTAGGCTGGATCAGATCACTGATGGAAGTCAGTGATCAGTCAGAGCCTGACTAGAATAACAAGGATCGGAGAAATGTAATACAATACTAATAAATAAATAAATGCACTGATCATGCGTTCAGAGATAAGCTCTCCATGTTTCCTTCATCCACTGTTTTATAGTGTTTCCCATCTTGTTTACCTCTTTATGCTGGAATTAAATAATGAATTAAATATACAGAATAAAGTATATTTTTATACAGAATAAAGGTTACAAAAAAACCTTTTTTTACCCCCTATTGGCCCTTATGTGGGTGTTTTTAGTAGAATGACCTTATCACAATATGGCCTAAATTAATATTATTATAAATAGTGGCCTTGATAGTCTTCATATGGTTGAATTATCCTCAACATCTAGTCACACCCTAAAAGCATTATGACATTAATGTTACATATATTAAACTTTACTCACCTCTTCTCCGTTGTCTCACTGAACTTTCAGTCACTTGAATCAGACATTTCCATATCAAGTCAAGTTAAGTTATTTTATTGTCAAATAAACAAATAACAAAATAACAAAAAACAATTAATTGATAACAATTTGGACAATATTTGTCGTAATCAGGTAGAGGATATTTATCTTCAACGTCACTCACAAAATGGAAAGAGGTGGAACTGGAGTCCTAAATTATGTCTAACAACTTACCGATGGTAGTTGTGGACGTTGTGATGGCACAGAATGGGCAAGATGGGGCACCACTTGTGTTGGCATACCCTTTGACAAAATATACATATCAATTAAAAAAAGAGGTTGTGATTATTCCATCAGAATGAAGATGGATTCAAAATAATTCACAGTTATGAAAACATTTTCTATTTCATCAACATAAACTACACTTTACTAAAAGTTATTACAGTTCTGGTAAGATCAATGAAAAAGCATGACATAAACATAACTGCAAACAACCTAATAAATGGCTTTAAATAACTTATATTTAGCATGCAATGCAAATTTTGATGTAATATGCGCTATGGTGGCTAGCACTAGCTTACGCAAGCTAGTGATGTACATTAAGTGAAAAGTACCAAAGAAAACACAAATATGACTTACCTGGGGTGATGCAGTTTGTATTAGTGATGGGATCGGCAGTTCTTTTGACTGTACTGAATAACTAGAATCAGTTCATTAAAAGGATTCGTTCAAAATATTCTTTCAGTTCGTTCGTTCACTAAATCACTAACTCAGTGCTTATGGAGCCCAGACTGCAATATCACCTACTTCCTGAACGCAGCCAAACAATCCGTTACTAACTTAAAGGATTCAGACCTGAGGTTAACATTCAATGCACTTCAGGGACAATGCAAAAAAAAAAAAAAGGACGCCCGGTGCGTTCACGGACAAGGAGCAGTACACAGACATTCGTGAGAAATTCAGCAAATAGAGAGGATCTTGAGGTGTGTTCACAGCTGAACATGAATCCTCGTTCACTGAAGGAATCCGTGTCTCGCGAATCCCCGGATGTGAATCCTCGTTCATTGAACGAATCTGTGTGTCGCGAATAACGGGATGTGAATCCTCATTCACTGAACGAATCTGTGTCTCGCGCATCGGTAGCAGCCTAATGTGACAAACTCTCGTTGTGTATATACGTTTACAAACAAACGCAAATGCAAATGTAGTAGAGATTCTGTTACTTTTAAAAACACTGTGTGTGCGTTTCCAGCCTGTCCAATAAACAAATAAAGTGTGACTAAATGCTTGGTTGTTAAATGTTTTTTTGCACTAAAATAAAAATTTAATAAAACAAAAATAATAATAATACTAAAATGTAACATAAACTTAAATGCAATCAACAATAAATTAAAAAGGACTTGTCTTATTGTGTTATTCAGAGCTCCAGCAGCTTGTTTATTTCAGATGCAAATTGATATATATATATAAACCCTTTATTTGAGGTTTGAAAACTGCTATTCAGAGCTCCAGCAGAATCTTAGAAAACGTCATTCTCTCAGTCTTAGAACATCAGTTTGAGACAATATTTCATGTTAAACATAACTTTTGAAAACAGTTTCGAATAAGTGTTTCTCTTGTTTATTTCAATGCAATTTGATAGATATAGCTATATAAACCCTTTATTTGATGTTTGAAAACTGTTATTCAGAGCTCCAGCAGAATCTTAGAAAACGTCATTCTCTCAGTCTGAGAACATCAGTTTGAGACAATATTTCAGGTTAAACATAACTTTTGAAAACAGCTTTGAATATGTTTTTCTCTTGTTTATTTCAGATGCAAATTGATATATATAGCTATATAAACCCTTTATTTGATGTTTGAAAACTGTTATTCAGAGCTCCAGCAGCATCTTAGCCCGCGTTCACTACTTCCAAGACTGTGAAAACATTCTGAGACTCGCTCGGACTAGACAACGCAATGCTGTATCTACAAGACCGTTCTGGTGGACCTGTCAATCAAATTCAAAGGAGAAGACATGGTGGTGTTTGGTTTGTGCACCAGGTAGGGTGCTTGGGGGAATTGCATTGTGGAAAAAAAAAGAGAAATGTTGATAAAAAAAAAGAACCACAAGGTGGCGGGATTGGACATCAAATACATCTCAGTCTGAATACATCACATTTAGAGAAGGTCTCACTTAAACATATCCTTTGAAAACAGCTTCGAATAAGTGTTTCTCTTGTTTATTTCAGATGCAAATTGATATATATAGCTATATAAACCCTTTATTTGATGTTTGAAAACTGCTATTCAGAGCTCCAGCAGAATCTTAGAAAACGTCATTCTCTCAGTCTGAGAACATCAGTTTGAGACAATATTTCAGGTTAACCATAACTTTTGAAAACAGCTTCGAATAAGTGTTTCTCTTGTTTATTTCAGATGGAAAATGATATATATAGCTATATAAACCCTTTATTTGATGTTTGAAAACTGCTATTCAGAGCTCCAGCAGAATCTTGGAAAACGTCATTCTCTCAGTCTGAGAACATCAGTTTGAGACAATATTTCAGGTTAAACATAACTTTTGAAAACAGCTTCGAATAAGTGTTTCTCTTGTTTATTTCAGATGCAAATTGATATATATAGCTATATAAACCCTTTATTTGATGTTTAAAAACTGCTATTCAGAGCTCCAGCAGAATCTTGGAAAACGTCATTCTCTCAGTCTGAGAACATCAGTTTGAGACAATATTTCAGGTTAAACATAACTTTTGAAAACAGTTTCGAATAAGTGTTTCTCTTGTTTATTTCAATGCAATTTGATAGATATAGCTATATAAACCCTTTATTTGATGTTTGAAAACTGTTATTCAGAGCTCCAGCAGAATCTTAGAAAACGTCATTCTCTCAGTCTGAGAACATCAGTTTGAGACAATATTTCAGGTTAAACATAACTTTTGAAAACAGCTTTGAATATGTTTTTCTCTTGTTTATTTCAGATGCAAATTGATATATATAGCTATATAAACCCTTTATTTGATGTTTGAAAACTGTTATTCAGAGCTCCAGCAGCATCTTAGCCCGCGTTCACTACTTCCAAGACTGTGAAAACATTCTGAGACTCGCTCGGACTAGACAACGCAATGCTGTATCTACAAGACCGTTCTGGTGGACCTGTCAATCAAATTCAAAGGAGAAGACATGGTGGTGTTTGGTTTGTGCACCAGGTAGGGTGCTTGGGGGAATTGCATTGTGGAAAAAAAAAGAGAAATGTTGATAAAAAAAAAGAACCACAAGGTGGCGGGATTGGACATCAAATACATCTCAGTCTGAATACATCACATTTAGAGAAGGTCTCACTTAAACATATCCTTTGAAAACAGCTTCGAATAAGTGTTTCTCTTGTTTATTTCAGATGCAAATTGATATATATAGCTATATAAACCCTTTATTTGATGTTTGAAAACTGCTATTCAGAGCTCCAGCAGAATCTTAGAAAACGTCATTCTCTCAGTCTGAGAACATCAGTTTGAGACAATATTTCAGGTTAACCATAACTTTTGAAAACAGCTTCGAATAAGTGTTTCTCTTGTTTATTTCAGATGGAAAATGATATATATAGCTATATAAACCCTTTATTTGATGTTTGAAAACTGCTATTCAGAGCTCCAGCAGAATCTTGGAAAACGTCATTCTCTCAGTCTGAGAACATCAGTTTGAGACAATATTTCAGGTTAAACATAACTTTTGAAAACAGCTTCGAATAAGTGTTTCTCTTGTTTATTTCAGATGCAAATTGATATATATAGCTATATAAACCCTTTATTTGATGTTTAAAAACTGCTATTCAGAGCTCCAGCAGAATCTTGGAAAACGTCATTCTCTCAGTCTGAGAACATCAGTTTGAGACAATATTTCAGGTTAAACATAACTTTTGAAAACAGCTTCGAATAAGTGTTTCTCTTGTTTATTTCAGATGCAAATTGATATATATAGCTATATAAACCCTTTATTTGATGTTTGAAAACTGCTATTCAGAGCTCCAGCAGAATCTTAGAAAACGTCATTCTCTCAGTCTGAGAACATCAGTTTGAGACAATATTTCAGGTTAAACATAACTTTTGAAAACAGCTTCGAATAAGTGTTTCTCTTGTTTATTTCAGATGCAAATTGATATATATAGCTATATAAACCCTTTATTTGATGTTTGAAAACTGCTATTCAGAGCTTCAGCAGAATCTTGGAAAACATCTTTCTCTCAGCCTGTGAAGATCAGTTTGAGACAATATTTCAGGTTAAACATAACTTTTGAAAACAGCTTCAAATAAGTGTTTCTCTTGTTTATTTCAGATGCAAATTGATATATATAGCTTTATAAACCCTTTATTTGATGTTTGAAAACTGTTATTCAGAGCTCCAGCAGAATCTTGGAAAACGTCATTCTCTCAGTCTGAGAACATCAAATTGAGACAATATTTCAGGTTAAACATAACTTTTGAAAACAGCTTCGAATAAGTGTTTCTCTTGTTTATTTCAGATGCAAATTGATATATATAGCTATATAAACCCTTTATTTGATGTTTGAAAACTGCTATTCAGAGCTCCAGCAGAATCTTAGAAAACGTCATTCTCTCAGTCTGAGAACATCAGTTTGAGACAATATTTCAGGTTAACCATAACTTTTGAAAACAGCTTCGAATAAGTGTTTCTCTTGTTTATTTCAGATGGAAAATGATATATATAGCTATATAAACCCTTTATTTGATGTTTGAAAACTGCTATTCAGAGCTCCAGCAGAATCTTGGAAAACGTCATTCTCTCAGTCTGAGAACATCAGTTTGAGACAATATTTCAGGTTAAACATAACTTTTGAAAACAGCTTCGAATAAGTGTTTCTCTTGTTTATTTCAGATGCAAATTGATATATATAGCTATATAAACCCTTTATTTGATGTTTAAAAACTGCTATTCAGAGCTCCAGCAGAATCTTGGAAAACGTCATTCTCTCAGTCTGAGAACATCAGTTTGAGACAATATTTCAGGTTAAACATAACTTTTGAAAACAGCTTCGAATAAGTGTTTCTCTTGTTTATTTCAGATGCAAATTGATATATATAGCTATATAAACCCTTTATTTGATGTTTGAAAACTGCTATTCAGAGCTCCAGCAGAATCTTAGAAAACGTCATTCTCTCAGTCTGAGAACATCAGTTTGAGACAATATTTCAGGTTAAACATAACTTTTGAAAACAGCTTCGAATAAGTGTTTCTCTTGTTTATTTCAGATGCAAATTGATATATATAGCTATATAAACCCTTTATTTGATGTTTGAAAACTGCTATTCAGAGCTTCAGCAGAATCTTGGAAAACATCTTTCTCTCAGCCTGTGAAGATCAGTTTGAGACAATATTTCAGGTTAAACATAACTTTTGAAAACAGCTTCAAATAAGTGTTTCTCTTGTTTATTTCAGATGCAAATTGATATATATAGCTTTATAAACCCTTTATTTGATGTTTGAAAACTGTTATTCAGAGCTCCAGCAGAATCTTGGAAAACGTCATTCTCTCAGTCTGAGAACATCAAATTGAGACAATATTTCAGGTTAAACATAACTTTTGAAAACAGCTTCGAATAAGTGTTTCTCTTGTTTATTTCAGATGCAAATTGATATATATATCTATATAAACCATTTATTTGATGTTTGAAAACTGTTATTCAGAGCTCCAGCAGAATCTTAGAAAATGTCATTCTCTCAGTCTGAGAACATCAGTTTGAGACAATATTTAAGGTTAAACATAACTTTTGAAAACAGCTTTGAATAAGTGTTTCTCTTTTTTATTTCAGATGCAAATTGATATATATATATATATATATATTTTCATTTGGCTGTGAATTTTTTCCCTGCCATTTTGAAAGCGAACTTGACACAAATTGTTTACTCAAAAGATCTTTTCCCTACTGAGAAACTTTGCGGTATTTTCATCCAACGCGCATGTATTGAACTCAAGTGAAGCGAACACACACATTTAGAAAACACAAACCCAAACCTCGATATGAACATTAGAGTGATGGGATCGACAGTTCTTTTGACTGTACTTTGGCACTTAGTGCCAACATAAAAACTAAATGTTCTGTAGCAAAGTCTATTATAGAATCCCTCCCACCGGCACGGTCGCAGCTGAGTTCAACTGAACTGAGAAAGGAATGAAGTTCAGTACGTTCACTCAAAAGATCGTTCGTTCCAACAAATCGTTCGAGAACCACACAACACTAGAACGTTAGAGCCGCATGAAACCAGGCAAAGAGCCGCATGCGGCTCGGGAGCCGCGGGTTGGCCAGGCCTGGTGTAGAAAAAACTTTTTTTTACCCCCTATTGGCCCTTATGTGGGTGTTTTTAGTAGAATGACCTTATCACAATATGGCCTAAATTAATATTATTATAAATAGTGGCCTTGATAGTCTTCATATGGTTGAATTATCCTCAACATCTAGTCACACCCTAAAAGCATTATGACATTAATGTTACATATATTAAACTTTACTCACCTCTTCTCCGTTGTCTCACTGAACTTACAGTCACTTGAATCAGACATTTCAATATCAAGTCAAGTTAAGTTATTTTATTGTCAAATAAACAAATAACAAAATAACAAAAAACAATTAATTGATAACAATTTGGACAATATTTGTCTTAATCAGGTAGAGGATATTTATCTTCAACGTCACTCACAAAATGGAAAGAGGTGGAACTGGAGTCCTAAATTATGTCTAACAACTTACCGATGGTAGTTGTGGACGTTGTGATGGCACAGAATGGGCAAGATGGGGCACCACTTGTGTTGACATACCCTTTGACAAAATATACATATCAATTAAAAAAAGAGGTTGTGATTATTCCATCAGAATGAAGATGGATTCAAAATAATTCACAGTTATGAAAACATTTTCTATTTCATCAACATAAACTACACTTTACTAAAAGTTATTACAGTTCTGGTAAGATCAATGAAAAAGCATGACATAAACATAACTGCAAACAACCTAATAAATGGCTTTAAATAACTTATATTTAGCATGCAATGCAAATTTTGATGTAATATGCGCTATGGTGGCTAGCACTAGCTTACGCAAGCTAGTGTTTTACATTAAGTGAAAAGTACCAAAGAAAACACAAATATGACTTACCTGGGGTGATGCAGTTTGTATTAGTGATGGGATCGGCAGTTCTTTTGACTGTACTGAATAACTAGAATCAGTTCATTAAAAGGATTCGTTCAAAATATTCTTTCAGTTCGTTCGTTCACTAAATCACTAACTCAGTGCTTATGGAGCCCAGACTGCAATATCACCTACTTCCTGAACGCAGCCAAACAATCCGTTACTAACTTAAAGGATTCAGACCCGAGGTTAACATTCAATGCACTTCAGGGACAATGCAAAAAAAAAAAAAAGGACGCCCGGTGCGTTCACGGATAAGGAGCAGTACACAGACATTCGTGAGAAATTCAGCAAATAGAGAGGATCTTGAGGTGTGTTCACAGCTGAACATGAATCCTCGTTCACTGAAGGAATCCGTGTCTCGCGAATCCCCGGATGTGAATCCTCGTTCATTGAACGAATCTGTGTGTCGCAAATAACGGGATGTGAATCCTCGTTCACTGAACGAATCTGTGTCTCGCGCATCGGTAGCAGCCTAATGTGACAAACTCTCGTTGTGTATATACGTTTACAAACAAACGCAAATGCAAATGTAGTAGAGATTCTGTTACTTTTAAAAACACTGTGTGTGCGTTTCCAGCCTGTCCAATAAACAATTAAAGTGTGACTAAATGCTTGGTTGTTAAATGTTTTTTTGCACTAAAATAAAAATTAAATAAAACAAAAATAATAATAATACTAAAATGTAACATAAACTTAAATGCAATCAACAATAAATTAAAAAGGCCTTGTCTAAGTAAAACATTTTACTTGTTTTTAGATTTAGATTTAACATTTAGATTTAACATTTAGATATAGATTTAACATTTAAATATAGATTTAAATTTATATTTATATTTATATTTATATTTAAGATTTAGATTTAACATTTAGATATGTATTTAACATTTACATTTAAATTTGACATTTAGATTTTATATTTCATAAATGTGAGAAATATTGTCTAAATGTCGGAAAACATAGCAAAATAATGCTTCTAAATCAGCGAATAAACAAGTAATTAATTGTACATTCATTGCCCTATAGAAGCTTGCTCACAACTCCTCGCACACCCTGCCCACGAGGGTAGCCATTCAGAGACCAGCGGCTTGAATCCTTCTGCTGTCATTGGCTGGACTTCTCCACCAATCATAGGGAGCTACCCGAGGGAAGAAGGGCGGGTCTTGCCGCATCTTCAGCAGAAAGATTCAGAGAAAATGGTGCAAAAAAAACGACGAAAGAAATACACAGCCTCAAGTAAGTTATATTTCTTAAAGTTGTGTTCATATAGTGAGGTGTTACCTAAATATTAAATTATGTTGACACATTTAAATATTACATTTAATATAGCGCAAATGGTGGCACTACCTCATTAAAATGTCTTATGCTAAAATGCTAAAACAACTATGGCTACTAAGGACAGTTCACTGAAAATAATATTGTAAAGAAAACATCATTTTCAGATAAGATTTCACTTTAAACCTAACTTTTTAAAACAACTTCAAATAAGTGTTTTCTTATGTTTGTTTTTATAAATTATTATTGATGTTTATAGCTAAATAAACCCTTTATTTGAAGTTTGGAAACTGTTCTGCAGGTTTACAGCAGCATGTTAGAAAACCTGATTCAGTTCATCCTCTGGTTTTATTCAAAACTTTTTTACTCCCCACATTATTTATTTATTTATTTAAATTTCCCTTTTTTTGAACAGATAGTCAGGAAGTTGTCGTGGGAGAGGGGCTTCGCTCATGGCTGCATCTACACAACCGTGCTGGTGGACCTGTCAGTCAAATTCAAAGGAGAAGACATGGTGGTGTTTGGTTCCTGCACAAGGTAGGGGGCTTGAGGGGCTTGTATTGTGGCTAAAAAATTGTGATAAAAAAAAAAGATCCAGGCTAGGCGGCATGGTCCCACACACTGCGGTCAAGTGAGCTGCGATCTAGCCGCAACCTTAAAACACTTGCGTTTTTGTGAAGGTGTTACAGTAGTGGGAGAGAAGTCATACGCGGAAGGATCTACGACACTATTACTGATATATTCTCAAAAAGACTCTGATATGGTGACATTAAGGTAAGATTTGAAGAGACATTTGCGTGATGAGACCAGAGTCTCCAAACATGTGTGAGACTTTTGGAAGAAAAGCAGCCGAAATAGGAAATATTTATTTTCTGCTAATCTGTTATAATTTCCTTTTTGTTTTCTTACAAAATAATTCAATTATGGTTGTTTAAATAATTTAATTACTGACTTATGGCGTTATTTTTGCTTAGAAAGCTGTTTGTGCACAACCTTTTTTATTATAAAAAATAAACCTTATTAGTTGACAAAGATCTGACTTTATTTTCATGTTCAGCAGGTTTTGAAGTATAAGTGAACAACGTTTCATGTATTTTTACTGTAGAAATATGGATTTATTGTCAATTTAGTACAGTGTATTGATGTCCCTGTTAATCATGCACAATATATTTTAATTCTTATAAAAAAAACTCAATAGTTGACAAAGATCTGACTTTATTTTCATGTTCAACAGGTTTTGAAGTATAAGTGAAATAAGTTATGTATTTTTACTGTAGAAACATTGATTTATTGTCAATTTAGTACAGTGTATTGATGTCACTGTTATTCAAGCACTATATATTTTAATCCTTATCAAAAGAAAACCTAAAATACATGATGGAACTGCTATCTTCGGTGCGCAAGGATTTAGCTGAAATTATTCAAACAGAAGTTTGCGCAATGTTGGAAAGTGAGATGGCGGTGATTCGAGCGGATATTGTTGCAGCTAGAGCGGAGCTCAAAGAATACAGGTTGACGATCGCATCTGAACTCTCCGCCATGAAATCTACGGTGAAGGATGTGGAAGAAAGTTTGTCAACGTGGACAGATGATGTTGTTTCACTCAAGAAGGAGGTGAAGCGGCTAACGGGGGTCATGGACCAACTTCAGAATAAATGCGAGGACTTGGAGGCGAGGTCGCGGACAAACAACATAAGATCCTTATGTCGAAATACCGGAGACCCTTGAATGCAACACCGAGTCTGTGTCCGCGCTTCTGCAGCGGGCCTTTGATCTGAAAGACGCGCCGCTCCTGGACAGAGCTCACCGTCTCTCCCCGCCTGGATCTACAGAGGGACGCCGGTCAAACACGATCATAGCCTGCGTTCACTACTTCCAAGACTGTGAAAACATTCTGAGACTCGCTCGGACTAGACAACGCATCGGTGTGGACGGAGTCAGCACCTCAGTGTTTCCTGACTACCCGACAAGTGTTGCCAAAGCACGCGCAGCGTTCAATGACGTCAAGAGTCGGTTTTGGGGAGTGGACGGGGTTCGGTTCGGATTTGCTTATCCTGCCCGCTTCAGAATCACGTACAAGAAGTGTTTTCTTTTGTTTGTTATTATAAATTATTATTGATGTTTATAGCTAAATAAACCCTTTATTTGAAGTTTGGAAACTGTTCTGCAGGTTTACAGCAGCATGTTAGAAAACCTGATTCAGTTCATCCTCTGGTTTTATTCAAAACTTTTTTACTCCCCACATTATTTATTTATTTATTTAAATTTCCCTTTTTTTGAACAGATAGTCAGGAAGTCGTCGTGGGAGAGGGGCTTCGCTCATGGCTGCATCTACACAACCGTGCTGGTTGACCTGTCAGTCAAATTCAAAGGAGAAGACATGGTGGTGTTTGGTTCCTGCACAAGGTAGGGGGCTTGAGGGGATTGTATTGTGGCTAAAAAATTGTGATTAAAAAAAAAGATCCAGGCTAGGCGGCATGGTCCCCCACACTGCGGTCAAGTGAGCCGCGATCTAGCCGCAACCTTAAAACACTTGCGTTTTTGTGAAGGTGTTACAGTAGTGGGAGAGAAGTCATACGCGGAAGGATCTACGACACTATTACTGATATATTCTCAAAAATACTCTGATATGGTGACATTAAAGTAAGATTTGAAGAGACATTTGCGTGATGAGACCAGAGTCTCCAAACATGTGTGAGACTGTTGGAAGAAAAGCAGCCGAAATAGGAAATATTTATTTTCTGCTAATCTGCTATAATTTCCTGTTTATTTTTTTGTTTTCTTACAAAATAATTCAATTACGGTTGTTTAAATAATTTAATTACTGACTTATGGCGTTATTTTTGCTTAGAAAGCTGTTTGTGCACAACCCTTTTTTATTATAAAAAATAAACCTTATTAGTTGACAAAGATCTGACTTTATTTTCATGTTCAGCAGGTTTTGAAGTATAAGTGAACAAAGTTTCATGCATTTTTACTGTAGAAATATGGATTTATTGTCAATTTAGTACAGTGTATTGATGTCCCTGTTAATCATGCACAATATATTTTAATTCTTATAAAAAAAACTCAATAGTTGACAAAGATCTGACTTTATTTCATGTTCAACAGGTTTTGAAGTATAAGTGAAATAAGTTATGTATTTTTACTGTAGAAACATTGATTTATTGTCAATTTAGTACAGTGTATTGATGTCACTGTTATTCAAGCACTATATATTTTGATCCTTATCAAAAGAAAACCTAAAATACATGATGGAACTGCTATCTTCGGTGCGCAAGGATTTAGCTGAAATTATTCAAACAGAAGTTTGCGCAATGTTGGAAAGTGAGATGGCGGTGATTCGAGCGGATATTGTTGCAGCTAGAGCGGAGCTCAAAGAATACAGGTTGACGATCGCCTCTGAACTCTCCGCCATGAAATCTACGGTGAAGAATGTGAAAGTAAGTTTGTCAACGTGTACAGATGATGTTGTTTCACTCAAGAAGGAGGTGAAGCGGCTCACGGGGGTCATGGACCAACTTCAGAATAAATGCGAGGACTTGGAGGCGAGGTCGCGGACAAACAACATAAGATCCTTATGTCGAAATACCGGAGACCCTTGAATGCAACACCGAGTCTGTGTCCGCGCTTCTGCAGCGGGCCTTTGATCTGAAAGACGCGCCGCTCCTGGACAGAGCTCACCGTCTCTCCCCGCCTGGATCTACAGAGGGACGCCGGTCAAACACGATCATAGCCCACGTTCACTACTTCCAAGACTGTGAAAACATTCTGAGACTCGCTCAGACTAGACAACGCATCAGTGTGGACGGAGTCAGCACCTCAGTGTTTCCTGACTACCCGACAAGTGTTGCCAAAGCACGCGCAGCGTTCAATGACGTAAAGAGTCGGTTTTGGGGAGTGGACGGGGTTTGGTTCGGATTTGCTTATCCTGCCCGCTTCAGAATCACGTACAAGAAGTGTTTTCTTTTGTTTGTTATTATAAATTATCATTGATGTTTATAGCTAAATAAACCCTTTATTTGAAGTTTGGAAACTGTTCTGCAGGTTTACAGCAGCATGTTAGAAAACCTGATTCAGTTCATCCTCTGGTTTTATTCAAAACTTTTTTACTCCCCACATTATTTATTTATTTATTTAAATTTCCCCTTTTTTGAACAGATAGTCAGGAAGTCGTCGTGGGAGAGGGGCTTCGCTCATGGCTGCATCTACACAACCGTGCTGGTGGACCTGTCAGTCAAATTCAAAGGAGAAGACATGGTGGTGTTTGGTTCCTGCACAAGGTAGGGGGCTTGAGGGGATTGTATTGTGGCTAAAAAATTGTGATTAAAAAAAAAGATCCAGGCTAGGCGGCATGGTCCCCCACACTGCGGTCAAGTGAGCCGCGATCTAGCCGCAACCTTAAAACACTTGCGTTTTTGTGAAGGTGTTACAGTAGTGGGAGAGAAGTCATATGCGGAAGGTTCTATGACACTATTACTGATATATTCTCAAAAATACTCTGATATGGTGACATTAAAGTAAGATTTGAAGAGACATTTGCGTGATGAGACCAGAGTCTCCAAACATGTGTGAGACTGTTGGAAGAAAAGCAGCCAAAATAGGAAATATTTATTTTCTGCTAATCTGTTATAATTTCCTGTTTATTTTTTTGTTTTCTTGCAAAATAATTCAATTACGGTTGTTTAAATAATTTAATTACTGACTTACGACGTTATTTTTGCTTAGAAAGCTGTTTGTGCACAACGTATTTTATTATAAAAAATAAACCTTAATAGTTGACAAAGATCTGACTTTATTTTCATGTTCAGCAGGTTTTGAAGTATAAGTGAACAAAGTTTTATGTATTTTTACTGTAGAAATATGGATTTATTGTCAATTTAGTACAGTGTATAGATGTCCCTGTTTATTAGGGTTAGGCGTTAGGGTTGAAGGGGGGTGACAGGGAGGGTCCCTGTCGAGGGCACGGGCCAGTGCAAACCCGTTGATGAACCCTCCCTACCTGTAAAAGAAATTCAAAAGGGATTAAAGTTTAGGAGTTAGGTTAAGGGTAAGGGTAAGTGCTTAAACAATCAAAAACAAAACTCAATAAAATATATAAAAGATCAAGATAACACAGGAGTTACAGAAAATCAAGGAAAGGCCTGCACAAATTAAAATGTTTTAGATCGTTCCAAAGCTTAGGAGCAACTGCCTGGAAGGGTTTCTCTCCTCTGGTCCTGAACCGTGTGCGAGGAACCACAAGTAGATTCTGATCCACAGACCTCAGAGCACGAGCTGGGGTGTTAGGCTGGATCAGATCACTGATGGAAGTCAGTGATCAGTCAGAGCCTGACTAGAATAACAAGGATCGGAGAAATGTAATACAATACAAATAAATAAATAAATGCACTGATCATGCGTTCAGAGATAAGCTCTCCATGTTTCCTTCATCCACTGTTTTATAGTGTTTCCCATCTTGTTTACCTCTTTATGCTGGAATTAAATAATGAATTAAATATACAGAATAAAGTATATTTTTATACAGAATAAAGGTTACAAAAAAACCTTTTTTTACCCCCTATTGGCCCTTATGTGGGTGTTTTTAGTAGAATGACCTTATCACAATATGGCCTAAATTAATATTATTATAAATAGTGGCCTTGATAGTCTTCATATGGTTGAATTATCCTCAACATCTAGTCACACCCTAAAAGCATGATGACATTAATGTTACATATATTAAACTTTACTCACCTCTTCTCCGTTGTCTCACTGAACTTTCAGTCACTTGAATCAGACATTTCCATATCAAGTCAAGTTAAGTTATTTTATTGTCAAATAAACAAATAACAAAATAACAAAAAACAATTAATTGATAACAATTTGGACAATATTTGTCGTAATCAGGTAGAGGATATTTATCTTCAACGTCACTCACAAAATGGAAAGAGGTGGAACTGGAGTCCTAAATTATGTCTAACAACTTACCGATGGTAGTTGTGGACGTTGTGATGGCACAGAATGGGCAAGATGGGGCACCACTTGTGTTGGCATACCCTTTGACAAAATATACATATCAATTAAAAAAAGAGGTTGTGATTATTCCATCAGAATGAAGATGGATTCAAAATAATTCACAGTTATGAAAACATTTTCTATTTCATCAACATAAACTACACTTTACTAAAAGTTATTACAGTTCTGGTAAGATCAATGAAAAAGCATGACATAAACATAACTGCAAACAACCTAATAAATGGCTTTAAATAACTTATATTTAGCATGCAATGCAAATTTTGATGTAATATGCGCTATGGTGGCTAGCACTAGCTTACGCAAGCTAGTGATGTACATTAAGTGAAAAGTACCAAAGAAAACACAAATATGACTTACCTGGGGTGATGCAGTTTGTATTAGTGATGGGATCGGCAGTTCTTTTGACTGTACTGAATAACTAGAATCAGTTCATTAAAAGGATTCGTTCAAAATATTCTTTCAGTTCGTTCGTTCACTAAATCACTAACTCAGTGCTTATGGAGCCCAGACTGCAATATCACCTACTTCCTGAACGCAGCCAAACAATCCGTTACTAACTTAAAGGATTCAGACCTGAGGTTAACATTCAATGCACTTCAGGGACAATGCAAAAAAAAAAAAAGGACGCCCGGTGCGTTCACGGACAAGGAGCAGTACACAGACATTCGTGAGAAATTCAGCAAATAGAGAGGATCTTGAGGTGTGTTCACAGCTGAACATGAATCCTCGTTCACTGAAGGAATCCGTGTCTCGCGAATCCCCGGATGTGAATCCTCGTTCATTGAACGAATCTGTGTGTCGCGAATAACGGGATGTGAATCCTCGTTCACTGAACGAATCTGTGTCTCGCGCATCGGTAGCAGCCTAATGTGACAAACTCTCGTTGTGTATATACGTTTACAAACAAACGCAAATGCAAATGTAGTAGAGATTCTGTTACTTTTAAAAACACTGTGTGTGCGTTTCCAGCCTGTCCAATAAACAAATAAAGTGTGACTAAATGCTTGGTTGTTAAATGTTTTTTTGCACTAAAATAAAAATTTAATAAGACAAAAATAATAATAATACTAAAATGTAACATAAACTTAAATGCAATCAACAATAAATTAAAAAGGACTTGTCTTATTGTGTTATTCAGAGCTCCAGCAGCTTGTTTATTTCAGATGCAAATTGATATATATAGCTATATAAACCCTTTATTTGAGGTTTGAAAACTGCTATTCAGAGCTCCAGCAGAATCTTAGAAAACGTCATTCTCTCAGTCTTAGAACATCAGTTTGAGACAATATTTCATGTTAAACATAACTTTTGAAAACAGTTTCGAATAAGTGTTTCTCTTGTTTATTTCAATGCAATTTGATAGATATAGCTATATAAACCCTTTATTTGATGTTTGAAAACTGTTATTCAGAGCTCCAGCAGAATCTTAGAAAACGTCATTCTCTCAGTCTGAGAACATCAGTTTGAGACAATATTTCAGGTTAAACATAACTTTTGAAAACAGCTTTGAATATGTTTTTCTCTTGTTTATTTCAGATGCAAATTGATATATATAGCTATATAAACCCTTTATTTGATGTTTGAAAACTGTTATTCAGAGCTCCAGCAGCATCTTAGCCCGCGTTCACTACTTCCAAGACTGTGAAAACATTCTGAGACTCGCTCGGACTAGACAACGCAATGCTGTATCTACAAGACCGTTCTGGTGGACCTGTCAATCAAATTCAAAGGAGAAGACATGGTGGTGTTTGGTTTGTGCACCAGGTAGGGTGCTTGGGGGAATTGCATTGTGGAAAAAAAAAGAGAAATGTTGATAAAAAAAAAGAACCACAAGGTGGCGGGATTGGACATCAAATACATCTCAGTCTGAATACATCACATTTAGAGAAGGTCTCACTTAAACATATCCTTTGAAAACAGCTTCGAATAAGTGTTTCTCTTGTTTATTTCAGATGCAAATTGATATATATAGCTATATAAACCCTTTATTTGATGTTTGAAAACTGCTATTCAGAGCTCCAGCAGAATCTTAGAAAACGTCATTCTCTCAGTCTGAGAACATCAGTTTGAGACAATATTTCAGGTTAACCATAACTTTTGAAAACAGCTTCGAATAAGTGTTTCTCTTGTTTATTTCAGATGGAAAATGATATATATAGCTATATAAACCCTTTATTTGATGTTTGAAAACTGCTATTCAGAGCTCCAGCAGAATCTTGGAAAACGTCATTCTCTCAGTCTGAGAACATCAGTTTGAGACAATATTTCAGGTTAAACATAACTTTTGAAAACAGCTTCGAATAAGTGTTTCTCTTGTTTATTTCAGATGCAAATTGATATATATAGCTATATAAACCCTTTATTTGATGTTTAAAAACTGCTATTCAGAGCTCCAGCAGAATCTTGGAAAACGTCATTCTCTCAGTCTGAGAACATCAGTTTGAGACAATATTTCAGGTTAAACATAACTTTTGAAAACAGCTTCGAATAAGTGTTTCTCTTGTTTATTTCAGATGCAAATTGATATATATAGCTATATCAACCCTTTATTTGATGTTTGAAAACGGTTATTCAGAGCTCCAGCAGAATCTTGGAAAACGTCATTCTCTCAGTCTGAGAAGATCAGTTTGAGACAATATTTCAGGTTAAACATAACTTTTGAAAACAGCTTCGAATAAATGTTTCTCTTGTTTATTTCAGATGCAAATTGTTATATATAGCTATATAAACCCTTTATTTGATGTTTGAAAACTGCTATTCAGAGCTCCAGCAGAATCTTAGAAAACGTCATTCTCTCAGTCTGAGAACATCAGTTTGAGACAATAGTTCAGGTTAAACATAACTTTTGAAAACAGCTTCGAATAAGTGTTTCTCTTGTTTATTTCAGATGCAAATTGATATATATAGCTATATAAACCCTTTATTTGATGTTTGAAAACTGTTATTCAGAGCTCCAGCAGAATCTTGGAAAACGTCATTCTCTCAGTCTGAGAACATCAGTTTGAGACAGTATTTCATGTTAAACATAACTTTTGAAAACAGCTTCGAATAAGTGTTTCTCTTGTTTATTTCAGATGCAAATTGATATATATAGCTATATAAACCCTTTATTTGATGTTTGAAAACTGCTATTCAGAGCTTCAGCAGAATCTTGGAAAACGTCATTCTCTCAGCCTGTTAAGATCAGTTTGAGACAATATTTCAGGTTAAACATAACTTTTGAAAACAGCTTCGAATAAATGTTTCTCTTGTTTATTTCAGATGCAAATTGTTATATATAGCTATATAAACCCTTTATTTGATGTTTGAAAACTGCTATTCAGAGCTCCAGCAGAATCTTAGAAAACGTCATTCTCTCGGTCTGAGAACATCAGTTTGAGACAATATTTCAGGTTAAACATAACTTTTGAAAACAGCTTCGAATAAGTGTTTCTCTTGTTTATTTCGGATGCAAATTGATATATATAGCTATATAAACCCTTTATTTGATGTTTGAAAACTGCTATTCAGAGCTCCAGCAGAATCTTAGAAAACGTCATTCTCTCGGTCTGAGAACATCAGTTTGAGACAATATTTCAGGTTAAACATAACTTTTGAAACCAGCTTCGAATAAGTGTTTCTCTTGTTTATTTCAGATGCAAATTGATATATATAGCTATATAAACCCTTTATTTGATGTTTGAAAACTGCTATTCAGAACTCCAGCAGAATCTTAGAAAACGTCATTCTCTCGGTCTGAGAACATCAGTTTGAGACAATATTTCAGGTTAAACATAACTTTTGAAAACAGCTTTGAATAAGTTTTTCTTTTGTTTATTTCAGATGCAAATTGATATATATAGCTATATAAACCCTTTATTTGATGTTTGAAAACTGTTATTCAGAGCTCCAGCAGCATCTTAGCCCGCGTTCACTACTTCCAAGACTGTGAAAACATTCTGAGACTCGCTCGGACTAGACAACGCAATGCTGTATCTACAAGACCGTTCTGGTGGACCTGTCAATCAAATTCAAAGGAGAAGACATGGTGGTGTTTGGTTTGTGCACCAGGTAGGGTGCTTGGGGGAATTGCATTGTGGAAAAAAAAAGAGAAATGTTGATAAAAAAAAAGAACCACAAGGTGGCGGGATTGGACATCAAATACATCTCAGTCTGAATACATCACATTTAGAGAAGGTCTCACTTAAACATATCCTTTGAAAACAGCTTCGAATAAGTGTTTCTCTTGTTTATTTCAGATGCAAATTGATATATATAGCTATATAAACCCTTTATTTGATGTTTGAAAACTGCTATTCAGAGCTCCAGCAGAATCTTAGAAAACGTCATTCTCTCAGTCTGAGAACATCAGTTTGAGACAATATTTCAGGTTAACCATAACTTTTGAAAACAGCTTCGAATAAGTGTTTCTCTTGTTTATTTCAGATGGAAAATGATATATATAGCTATATAAACCCTTTATTTGATGTTTGAAAACTGCTATTCAGAGCTCCAGCAGAATCTTGGAAAACGTCATTCTCTCAGTCTGAGAACATCAGTTTGAGACAATATTTCAGGTTAAACATAACTTTTGAAAACAGCTTCGAATAAGTGTTTCTCTTGTTTATTTCAGATGCAAATTGATATATATAGCTATATAAACCCTTTATTTGATGTTTAAAAACTGCTATTCAGAGCTCCAGCAGAATCTTGGAAAACGTCATTCTCTCAGTCTGAGAACATCAGTTTGAGACAATATTTCAGGTTAAACATAACTTTTGAAAACAGCTTCGAATAAGTGTTTCTCTTGTTTATTTCAGATGCAAATTGATATATATAGCTATATCAACCCTTTATTTGATGTTTGAAAACGGTTATTCAGAGCTCCAGCAGAATCTTGGAAAACGTCATTCTCTCAGTCTGAGAAGATCAGTTTGAGACAATATTTCAGGTTAAACATAACTTTTGAAAACAGCTTCGAATAAATGTTTCTCTTGTTTATTTCAGATGCAAATTGTTATATATAGCTATATAAACCCTTTATTTGATGTTTGAAAACTGCTATTCAGAGCTCCAGCAGAATCTTAGAAAACGTCATTCTCTCAGTCTGAGAACATCAGTTTGAGACAATAGTTCAGGTTAAACATAACTTTTGAAAACAGCTTCGAATAAGTGTTTCTCTTGTTTATTTCAGATGCAAATTGATATATATAGCTATATAAACCCTTTATTTGATGTTTGAAAACTGTTATTCAGAGCTCCAGCAGAATCTTGGAAAACGTCATTCTCTCAGTCTGAGAACATCAGTTTGAGACAGTATTTCATGTTAAACATAACTTTTGAAAACAGCTTCGAATAAGTGTTTCTCTTGTTTATTTCAGATGCAAATTGATATATATAGCTATATAAACCCTTTATTTGATGTTTTAAAACTGTTATTCAGAGCTCCAGCAGAATCTTGGAAAACGTCATTCTCTCAGTCTGAGAAGATCAGTTTGAGACAATATTTCAGGTTAAACATAACTTTTGAAAACAGCTTCGAATAAATGTTTCTCTTGTTTATTTCAGATGCAAATTGATATATATAGCTATATAAACCCTTTATTTGATGTTTGAAAACTGCTATTCAGAGCTTCAGCAGAATCTTGGAAAACGTCATTCTCTCAGCCTGTTAAGATCAGTTTGAGACAATATTTCAGGTTAAACATAACTTTTGAAAACAGCTTCGAATAAATGTTTCTCTTGTTTATTTCAGATGCAAATTGTTATATATAGCTATATAAACCCTTTATTTGATGTTTGAAAACTGCTATTCAGAGCTCCAGCAGAATCTTAGAAAACGTCATTCTCTCGGTCTGAGAACATCAGTTTGAGACAATATTTCAGGTTAAACATAACTTTTGAAAACAGATTCGAATAAGTGTTTCTCTTGTTTATTTCGGATGCAAATTGATATATATAGCTATATAAACCCTTTATTTGATGTTTGAAAACTGCTATTCAGAACTCCAGCAGAATCTTAGAAAACGTCATTCTCTCGGTCTGAGAACATCAGTTTGAGACAATATTTCAGGTTAAACATAACTTTTGAAAACAGCTTTGAATAAGTTTTTCTTTTGTTTATTTCAGATGCAAATTGATATATATAGCTATATAAACCCTTTATTTGATGTTTGAAAACTGCTATTCAGAGCTCCAGCAGAATCTTAGAAAACGTCATTCTCTCAGTCTGAGAACATCAGTTTGAGACAATATTTCAGGTTAAACATAACTTTTGAAAACAGCTTCGAATAAGTGTTTCTCTTGTTTATTTCAGATGCAAATTGATATATATAGCTATATAAACCCTTTATTTGATGTTTGAAAACTGCTATTCAGAGCTCCAGCAGAATCTTAGAAAACGTCATTCTCTCAGTCTGAGAACATCAGTTTGAGACAATATTTCAGGTTAAACATAATTTTTGAAAATAGCTTCGAATAAGTGTTTCTCTTGTTTATTTCAGATGCAAATTGATATATATAGCTATATAAACCCTTTATTTGATGTTTGAAAACTGCTATTCAGAGCTTCAGCAGAATCTTGGAAAACATCTTTCTCTCAGCCTGTGAAGATCAGTTTGAGACAATATTTCAGGTTAAACATAACTTTTGAAAACAGCTTCAAATAAGTGTTTCTCTTGTTTATTTCAGATGCAAATTGATATATATAGCTTTATAAACCCTTTATTTGATGTTTGAAAACTGTTATTCAGAGCTCCAGCAGAATCTTGGAAAACGTCATTCTCTCAGTCTGAGAACATCAAATTAAGACAATATTTCAGGTTAAACATAACTTTTGAAAACAGCTTCGAATAAGTGTTTCTCTTGTTTATTTCAGATGCAAATTGATATATATATCTATATAAACCATTTATTTGATGTTTGAAAACTGTTATTCAGAGCTCCAGCAGAATCTTAGAAAATGTCATTCTCTCAGTCTGAGAACATCAGTTTGAGACAATATTTAAGGTTAAACATAACTTTTGAAAACAGCTTTGAATAAGTGTTTCTCTTTTTTATTTCAGATGCAAATTGATATATATATATATATATATTTTCATTTGGCTGTGAATTTTTTCCCTGCCATTTTGAAAGCGAACTTGACACAAATTGTTTACTCAAAAGATCTTTTCCCTACTGAGAAACTTTGCGGTATTTTCATCCAACGCGCATGTATTGAACTCAAGTGAAGCGAACACACACATTTAGAAAACACAAACCCAAACCTCGATATGAACATTAGAGTGATGGGATCGACAGTTCTTTTGACTGTACTTTGGCACTTAGTGCCAACATAAAAACTAAATGTTCTGTAGCAAAGTCTATTATAGAATCCCTCCCACCGGCACCGTCGCAGCTGAGTTCAACTGAACTGAGAAAGGAATGAAGTTCAGTACGTTCACTCAAAAGATCGTTCGTTCCAACAAATCGTTCGAGAACCACACAACACTAGAACGTTAGAGCCGCATGAAACCAGGCAAAGAGCCGCATGCGGCTCGGGAGCCGCGGGTTGGCCAGGCCTGGTGTAGAAAAAACTTTTTTTTACCCCCTATTGGCCCTTATGTGGGTGTTTTTAGTAGAATGACCTTATCACAATATGGCCTAAATTAATATTATTATAAATAGTGGCCTTGATAGTCTTCATATGGTTGAATTATCCTCAACATCTAGTCACACCCTAAAAGCATTATGACATTAATGTTACATATATTAAACTTTACTCACCTCTTCTCCGTTGTCTCACTGAACTTTCAGTCACTTGAATCAGACATTTCAATATCAAGTCAAGTTAAGTTATTTTATTGTCAAATAAACAAATAACAAAATAACAAAAAACAATTAATTGATAACAATTTGGACAATATTTGTCTTAATCAGGTAGAGGATATTTATCTTCAACGTCACTCACAAAATGGAAAGAGGTGGAACTGGAGTCCTAAATTATGTCTAACAACTTACCGATGGTAGTTGTGGACGTTGTGATGGCACAGAATGGGCAAGATGGGGCACCACTTGTGTTGACATACCCTTTGACAAAATATACATATCAATTAAAAAAAGAGGTTGTGATTATTCCATCAGAATGAAGATGGATTCAAAATAATTCACAGTTATGAAAACATTTTCTATTTCATCAACATAAACTACACTTTACTAAAAGTTATTACAGTTCTGGTAAGATCAATGAAAAAGCATGACATAAACATAACTGCAAACAACCTAATAAATGGCTTTAAATAACTTATATTTAGCATGCAATGCAAATTTTGATGTAATATGCGCTATGGTGGCTAGCACTAGCTTACGCAAGCTAGTGTTTTACATTAAGTGAAAAGTACCAAAGAAAACACAAATATGACTTACCTGGGGTGATGCAGTTTGTATTAGTGATGGGATCGGCAGTTCTTTTGACTGTACTGAATAACTAGAATCAGTTCATTAAAAGGATTCGTTCAAAATATTCTTTCAGTTCGTTCGTTCACTAAATCACTAACTCAGTGCTTATGGAGCCCAGACTGCAATATCACCTACTTCCTGAACGCAGCCAAACAATCCGTTACTAACTTAAAGGATTCAGACCCGAGGTTAACATTCAATGCACTTCAGGGACAATGCAAAAAAAAAAAAAAGGACGCCCGGTGCGTTCAAGGATAAGGAGCAGTACACAGACATTCGTGAGAAATTCAGCAAATAGAGAGGATCTTGAGGTGTGTTCACAGCTGAACATGAATCCTCGTTCACTGAAGGAATCCGTGTCTCGCGAATCCCCGGATGTGAATCCTCGTTCATTGAACGAATCTGTGTGTCGCGAATAACGGGATGTGAATCCTCGTTCACTGAACGAATCTGTGTCTCGCGCATCGGTAGCAGCCTAATGTGACAAACTCTCGTTGTGTATATACGTTTACAAACAAACGCAAATGCAAATGTAGTAGAGATTCTGTTACTTTTAAAAACACTGTGTGTGCGTTTCCAGCCTGTCCAATAAACAATTAAAGTGTGACTAAATGCTTGGTTGTTAAATGTTTTTTTGCACTAAAATAAAAATTAAATAAAACAAAAATAATAATAATACTAAAATGTAACATAAACTTAAATGCAATCAACAATAAATTAAAAAGGCCTTGTCTAAGTTAAACATTTTACTTGTTTTTAGATTTAGATTTAACATTTAGATTTAACATTTAGATATAGATTTAACATTTAAATATAGATTTAAATTTATATTTAGATTTAGATTTAGATTTAAGATTTAGATTTAACATTTAGATATGTATTTAACATTTACATTTAAATTTGACATTTAGATTTTATATTTCATAAATGTGAGAAATATTGTCTAAATGTCGGAAAACATAGCAAAATAATGCTTCTAAATCAGCGAATAAACAAGTAATTAATTGTACATTCATTGCCCTATAGAAGCTTGCTCACAACTCCTCGCACACCCTGCCCACGAGGGTAGCCATTCAGAGACCAGCGGCTTGAATCCTTCTGCTGTCATTGGCTGGACTTCTCCACCAATCATAGGGAGCTACCCGAGGGAAGAAGGGCGGGTCTTGCCGCATCTTCAGCAGAAAGATTCAGAGAAAATGGTGCAAAAAAAACGACGAAAGAAATACACAGCCTCAAGTAAGTTATATTTCTTAAAGTTGTGTTCATATAGTGAGGTGTTACCTAAATATTAAATTATGTTGACACATTTAAATATTACATTTAATATAGCGCAAATGGTGGCACTACCTCATTAAAATGTCTTATGCTAAAATGCTAAAACATCTATGGCTACTAAGGACAGTTCACTGAAAATAATATTGTAAAGAAAACATCATTTTCAGATAAGATTTCACTTTAAACCTAACTTTTTAAAACAACTTCAAATAAGTGTTTTCTTATGTTTGTTTTTATAAATTATTATTGATGTTTATAGCTAAATAAACCCTTTATTTGAAGTTTGGAAACTGTTCTGCAGGTTTACAGCAGCATGTTAGAAAACCTGATTCAGTTCATCCTCTGGTTTTATTCAAAACTTTTTTACTCCCCACATTATTTATTTATTTATTTAAATTTCCCTTTTTTTGAACAGATAGTCAGGAAGTCGTCGTGGGAGAGGGGCTTCGCTCATGGCTGCATCTACACAACCGTGCTGGTGGACCTGTCAGTCAAATTCAAAGGAGAAGACATGGTGGTGTTTGGTTCCTGCACAAGGTAGGGGGCTTGAGGGGCTTGTATTGTGGCTAAAAAATTGTGATAAAAAAAAAAAGATCCAGGCTAGGCGGCATGGTCCCACACACTGCGGTCAAGTGAGCTGCGATCTAGCCGCAACCTTAAAACACTTGCGTTTTTGTGAAGGTGTTACAGTAGTGGGAGAGAAGTCATACGCGGAAGGATCTACGACACTATTACTGATATATTCTCAAAAATACTCTGATATGGTGACATTAAGGTAAGATTTGAAGAGACATTTGCGTGATGAGACCAGAGTCTCCAAACATGTGTGAGACTTTTGGAAGAAAAGCAGCCGAAATAGGAAATATTTATTTTCTGCTAATCTGTTATAATTTCCTGTTTATTTTTTTGTTTTCTTACAAAATAATTCAATTATGGTTGTTTAAATAATTTAATTACTGACTTATGGCGTTATTTTTGCTTAGAAAGCTGTTTGTGCACAACCTTTTTTATTATAAAAAATAAACCTTATTAGTTGACAAAGATCTGACTTTATTTTCATGTTCAGCAGGTTTTGAAGTATAAGTGAACAACGTTTCATGTATTTTTACTGTAGAAATATGGATTTATTGTCAATTTAGTACAGTGTATTGATGTCCCTGTTAATCATGCACAATATATTTTAATTCTTATAAAAAAAACTCAATAGTTGACAAAGATCTGACTTTATTTTCATGTTCAACAGGTTTTGAAGTATAAGTGAAATAAGTTATGTATTTTTACTGTAGAAACATTGATTTATTGTCAATTTAGTACAGTGTATTGATGTCACTGTTATTGAAGCACTATATATTTTAATCCTTATCAAAAGAAAACCTAAAATACATGATGGAACTGCTATCTTCGGTGCGCAAGGATTTAGCTGAAATTATTCAAACAGAAGTTTGCGCAATGTTGGAAAGTGAGATGGCGGTGATTCGAGCGGATATTGTTGCAGCTAGAGCGGAGCTCAAAGAATACAGGTTGACGATCGCCTCTGAACTCTCCGCCATGAAATCTACGGTGAAGGATGTGGAAGAAAGTTTGTCAACGTGGACAGATGATGTTGTTTCACTCAAGAAGGAGGTGAAGCGGCTAACGGGGGTCATGGACCAACTTCAGAATAAATGCGAGGACTTGGAGGCGAGGTCGCGGACAAACAACATAAGATCCTTATGTCGAAATACCGGAGACCCTTGAATGCAACACCGAGTCTGTGTCCGCGCTTCTGCAGCGGGCCTTTGATCTGAAAGACGCGCCGCTCCTGGACAGAGCTCACCGTCTCTCCCCGCCTGGATCTACAGAGGGACGCCGGTCAAACACGATCATAGCCTGCGTTCACTACTTCCAAGACTGTGAAAACATTCTGAGACTCGCTCGGACTAGACAACGCATCGGTGTGGACGGAGTCAGCACCTCAGTGTTTCCTGACTACCCGATAAGTGTTGCCAAAGCACGCGCAGCGTTCAATGACGTCAAGAGTCGGTTTTGGGGAGTGGACGGGGTTCGGTTCGGATTTGCTTATCCTGCCCGCTTCAGAATCACGTACAAGAAGTGTTTTCTTTTGTTTGTTATTATAAATTATTATTGATGTTTATAGCTAAATAAACCCTTTATTTGAAGTTTGGAAACTGTTCTGCAGGTTTACAGCAGCATGTTAGAAAACCTGATTCAGTTCATCCTCTGGTTTTATTCAAAACTTTTTTACTCCCCACATTATTTATTTATTTATTTAAATTTCCCTTTTTTTGAACAGATAGTCAGGAAGTCGTCATGGGAGAGGGGCTTCGCTCATGGCTGCATCTACACAACCGTGCTGGTGGACCTGTCAGTCAAATTCAAAGGAGAAGACATGGTGGTGTTTGGTTCCTGCACAAGGTAGGGGGCTTGAGGGGATTGTATTGTGGCTAAAAAATTGTGATTAAAAAAAAAGATCCAGGCTAGGCGGCATGGTCCCCCACACTGCGGTCAAGTGAGCCGCGATCTAGCCGCAACCTTAAAACACTTGCGTTTTTGTGAAGGTGTTACAGTAGTGGGAGAGAAGTCATACGCGGAAGGATCTACGACACTATTACTGATATATTCTCAAAAATACTCTGATATGGTGACATTAAAGTAAGATTTGAAGAGACATTTGCGTGATGAGACCAGAGTCTCCAAACATGTGTGAGACTGTTGGAAGAAAAGCAGCCGAAATAGGAAATATTTATTTTCTGCTAATCTGCTATAATTTCCTGTTTATTTTTTTGTTTTCTTACAAAATAATTCAATTACGGTTGTTTAAATAATTTAATTACTGACTTATGGCGTTATTTTTGCTTAGAAAGCTGTTTGTGCACAACCCTTTTTTATTATAAAAAATAAACCTTATTAGTTGACAAAGATCTGACTTTATTTTCATGTTCAGCAGGTTTTGAAGTATAAGTGAACAAAGTTTCATGCATTTTTACTGTAGAAATATGGATTTATTGTCAATTTAGTACAGTGTATTGATGTCCCTGTTAATCATGCACAATATATTTTAATTCTTATAAAAAAAACTCAATAGTTGACAAAGATCTGACTTTATTTCATGTTCAACAGGTTTTGAAGTATAAGTGAAATAAGTTATGTATTTTTACTGTAGAAACATTGATTTATTGTCAATTTAGTACAGTGTATTGATGTCACTGTTATTCAAGCACTATATATTTTGATCCTTATCAAAAGAAAACCTAAAATACATGATGGAACTGCTATCTTCGGTGCGCAAGGATTTAGCTGAAATTATTCAAACAGAAGTTTGCGCAATGTTGGAAAGTGAGATGGCGGTGATTCGAGCGGATATTGTTGCAGCTAGAGCGGAGCTCAAAGAATACAGGTTGACGATCGCCTCTGAACTCTCCGCCATGAAATCTACGGTGAAGAATGTGAAAGTAAGTTTGTCAACGTGTACAGATGATGTTGTTTCACTCAAGAAGGAGGTGAAGCGGCTCACGGGGGTCATGGACCAACTTCAGAATAAATGCGAGGACTTGGAGGCGAGGTCGCGGACAAACAACATAAGATCCTTATGTCGAAATACCGGAGACCCTTGAATGCAACACCGAGTCTGTGTCCGCGCTTCTGCAGCGGGCCTTTGATCTGAAAGACGCGCCGCTCCTGGACAGAGCTCACCGTCTCTCCCCGCCTGGATCTACAGAGGGACGCCGGTCAAACACGATCATAGCCCGCGTTCACTACTTCCAAGACTGTGAAAACATTCTGAGACTCGCTCAGACTAGACAACGCATCAGTGTGGACGGAGTCAGCACCTCAGTGTTTCCTGACTACCCGACAAGTGTTGCCAAAGCACGCGCAGCGTTCAATGACGTAAAGAGTCGGTTTTGGGGAGTGGACGGGGTTTGGTTCGGATTTGCTTATCCTGCCCGCTTCAGAATCACGTACAAGAAGTGTTTTCTTTTGTTTGTTATTATAAATTATCATTGATGTTTATAGCTAAATAAACCCTTTATTTGAAGTTTGGAAACTGTTCTGCAGGTTTACAGCAGCATGTTAGAAAACCTGATTCAGTTCATCCTCTGGTTTTATTCAAAACTTTTTTACTCCCCACATTATTTATTTATTTATTTAAATTTCCCTTTTTTTGAACAGATAGTCAGGAAGTCGTCGTGGGAGAGGGGCTTCGCTCATGGCTGCATCTACACAACCGTGCTGGTGGACCTGTCAGTCAAATTCAAAGGAGAAGACATGGTGGTGTTTGGTTCCTGCACAAGGTAGGGGGCTTGAGGGGATTGTATTGTGGCTAAAAAATTGTGATTAAAAAAAAAGATCCAGGCTAGGCGGCATGGTCCCCCACACTGCGGTCAAGTGAGCCGCGATCTAGCCGCAACCTTAAAACACTTGCGTTTTTGTGAAGGTGTTACAGTAGTGGGAGAGAAGTCATATGCGGAAGGTTCTATGACACTATTACTGATATATTCTCAAAAATACTCTGATATGGTGACATTAAAGTAAGATTTGAAGAGACATTTGCGTGATGAGACCAGAGTCTCCAAACATGTGTGAGACTGTTGGAAGAAAAGCAGCCAAAATAGGAAATATTTATTTTCTGCTAATCTGTTATAATTTCCTGTTTATTCTTTTGTTTTCTTGCAAAATAATTCAATTACGGTTGTTTAAATAATTTAATTACTGACTTACGACGTTATTTTTGCTTAGAAAGCTGTTTGTGCACAACGTATTTTATTATAAAAAATAAACCTTAATAGTTGACAAAGATCTGACTTTATTTTCATGTTCAGCAGGTTTTGAAGTATAAGTGAACAAAGTTTTATGTATTTTTACTGTAGAAATATGGATTTATTGTCAATTTAGTACAGTGTATAGATGTCCCTGTTTATTAGGGTTAGGCGTAAGGGTTGAAGGGGGGTGACAGGGAGGGTCCCTGTCGAGGGCACGGGCCAGTGCAAACCCGTTGATGAACCCTCCCTACCTGTAAAAGAAATTCAAAAGGGATTAAAGTTTAGGAGTTAGGTTAAGGGTAAGGGTAAGTGCTTAAACAATCAAAAACAAAACTCAATAAAATATATAAAAGATCAAGATAACACAGGAGTTACAGAAAATCAAGGAAAGGCCTGCACAAATTAAAATGTTTTAGATCGTTCCAAAGCTTAGGAGCAACTGCCTGGAAGGGTTTCTCTCCTCTGGTCCTGAACCGTGTGCGAGGAACCACAAGTAGATTCTGATCCACAGACCTCAGAGCACGAGCTGGGGTGTTAGGCTGGATCAGATCACTGATGGAAGTCAGTGATCAGTCAGAGCCTGACTAGAATAACAAGGATCGGAGAAATGTAATACAATACTAATAAATAAATAAATGCACTGATCATGCGTTCAGAGATAAGCTCTCCATGTTTCCTTCATCCACTGTTTTATAGTGTTTCCCATCTTGTTTACCTCTTTATGCTGGAATTAAATAATGAATTAAATATACAGAATAAAGTATATTTTTATACAGAATAAAGGTTACAAAAAAACCTTTTTTTTACCCCCTATTGGCCCTTATGTGGGTGTTTTTAGTAGAATGACCTTATCACAACATGGCCTAAATTAATATTATTATAAATAGTGGCCTTGATAGTCTTCATATGGTTGAATTATCCTCAACATCTAGTCACACCCTAAAAGCATTATGACATTAATGTTACATATATTAAACTTTACTCACCTCTTCTCCGTTGTCTCACTGAACTTTCAGTCACTTGAATCAGACATTTCCATATCAAGTCAAGTTAAGTTATTTTATTGTCAAATAAACAAATAACAAAATAACAAAAAACAATTAATTGATAACAATTTGGACAATATTTGTCGTAATCAGGTAGAGGATATTTATCTTCAACGTCACTCACAAAATGGAAAGAGGTGGAACTGGAGTCCTAAATTATGTCTAACAACTTACCGATGGTAGTTGTGGACGTTGTGATGGCACAGAATGGGCAAGATGGGGCACCACTTGTGTTGGCATACCCTTTGACAAAATATACATATCAATTAAAAAAAGAGGTTGTGATTATTCCATCAGAATGAAGATGGATTCAAAATAATTCACAGTTATGAAAACATTTTCTATTTCATCAACATAAACTACACTTTACTAAAAGTTATTACAGTTCTGGTAAGATCAATGAAAAAGCATGACATAAACATAACTGCAAACAACCTAATAAATGGCTTTAAATAACTTATATTTAGCATGCAATGCAAATTTTGATGTAATATGCGCTATGGTGGCTAGCACTAGCTTACGCAAGCTAGTGATGTACATTAAGTGAAAAGTACCAAAGAAAACACAAATATGACTTACCTGGGGTGATGCAGTTTGTATTAGTGATGGGATCGGCAGTTCTTTTGACTGTACTGAATAACTAGAATCAGTTCATTAAAAGGATTCGTTCAAAATATTCTTTCAGTTCGTTCGTTCACTAAATCACTAACTCAGTGCTTATGGAGCCCAGACTGCAATATCACCTACTTCCTGAACGCAGCCAAACAATCCGTTACTAACTTAAAGGATTCAGACCTGAGGTTAACATTCAATGCACTTCAGGGACAATGCAAAAAAAAAAAAAAGGACGCCCGGTGCGTTCACGGACAAGGAGCAGTACACAGACATTCGTGAGAAATTCAGCAAATAGAGAGGATCTTGAGGTGTGTTCACAGCTGAACATGAATCCTCGTTCACTGAAGGAATCCGTGTCTCGCGAATCCCCGGATGTGAATCCTCGTTCATTGAACGAATCTGTGTGTCGCGAATAACGGGATGTGAATCCTCATTCACTGAACGAATCTGTGTCTCGCGCATCGGTAGCAGCCTAATGTGACAAACTCTCGTTGTGTATATACGTTTACAAACAGACGCAAATGCAAATGTAGTAGAGATTCTGTTACTTTTAAAAACACTGTGTGTGCGTTTCCAGCCTGTCCAATAAACAAATAAAGTGTGACTAAATGCTTGGTTGTTAAATGTTTTTTTGCACTAAAATAAAAATTTAATAAAACAAAAATAATAATAATACTAAAATGTAACATAAACTTAAATGCAATCAACAATAAATTAAAAAGGACTTGTCTTATTGTGTTATTCAGAGCTCCAGCAGCTTGTTTATTTCAGATGCAAATTGATATATATATATAAACCCTTTATTTGAGGTTTGAAAACTGCTATTCAGAGCTCCAGCAGAATCTTAGAAAACGTCATTCTCTCAGTCTTAGAACATCAGTTTGAGACAATATTTCATGTTAAACATAACTTTTGAAAACAGTTTCGAATAAGTGTTTCTCTTGTTTATTTCAATGCAATTTGATAGATATAGCTATATAAACCCTTTATTTGATGTTTGAAAACTGTTATTCAGAGCTCCAGCAGAATCTTAGAAAACGTCATTCTCTCAGTCTGAGAACATCAGTTTGAGACAATATTTCAGGTTAAACATAACTTTTGAAAACAGCTTTGAATATGTTTTTCCCTTGTTTATTTCAGATGCAAATTGATATATATAGCTATATAAACCCTTTATTTGATGTTTGAAAACTGTTATTCAGAGCTCCAGCAGCATCTTAGCCCGCGTTCACTACTTCCAAGACTGTGAAAACATTCTGAGACTCGCTCGGACTAGACAACGCAATGCTGTATCTACAAGACCGTTCTGGTGGACCTGTCAATCAAATTCAAAGGAGAAGACATGGTGGTGTTTGGTTTGTGCACCAGGTAGGGTGCTTGGGGGAATTGCATTGTGGAAAAAAAAAGAGAAATGTTGATAAAAAAAAAGAACCACAAGGTGGCGGGATTGGACATCAAATACATCTCAGTCTGAATACATCACATTTAGAGAAGGTCTCACTTAAACATATCCTTTGAAAACAGCTTCGAATAAGTGTTTCTCTTGTTTATTTCAGATGCAAATTGATATATATAGCTATATAAACCCTTTATTTGATGTTTGAAAACTGCTATTCAGAGCTCCAGCAGAATCTTAGAAAACGTCATTCTCTCAGTCTGAGAACATCAGTTTGAGACAATATTTCAGGTTAACCATAACTTTTGAAAACAGCTTCGAATAAGTGTTTCTCTTGTTTATTTCAGATGGAAAATGATATATATAGCTATATAAACCCTTTATTTGATGTTTGAAAACTGCTATTCAGAGCTCCAGCAGAATCTTGGAAAACGTCATTCTCTCAGTCTGAGAACATCAGTTTGAGACAATATTTCAGGTTAAACATAACTTTTGAAAACAGCTTCGAATAAGTGTTTCTCTTGTTTATTTCAGATGCAAATTGATATATATAGCTATATAAACCCTTTATTTGATGTTTAAAAACTGCTATTCAGAGCTCCAGCAGAATCTTGGAAAACGTCATTCTCTCAGTCTGAGAACATCAGTTTGAGACAATATTTCAGGTTAAACATAACTTTTGAAAACAGCTTCGAATAAGTGTTTCTCTTGTTTATTTCAGATGCAAATTGATATATATATAGCTATATAAACCCTTTATTTGATGTTTGAAAACTGCTATTCAGAGCTCCAGCAGAATCTTAGAAAACGTCATTCTCTCAGTCTGAGAACATCAGTTTGAGACAATATTTCAGGTTAAACATAACTTTTGAAAACAGCTTCGAATAAGTGTTTCTCTTGTTTATTTCAGATGCAAATTGATATATATAGCTATATAAACCCTTTATTTGATGTTTGAAAACTGCTATTCAGAGCTCCAGCAGAATCTTAGAAAACGTCATTCTCTCAGTCTGAGAACATCAGTTTGAGACAATATTTCAGGTTAAACATAATTTTTGAAAATAGCTTCGAATAAGTGTTTCTCTTGTTTATTTCAGATGCAAATTGATATATATAGCTATATAAACCCTTTATTTGATGTTTGAAAACTGCTATTCAGAGCTTCAGCAGAATCTTGGAAAACATCTTTCTCTCAGCCTGTGAAGATCAGTTTGAGACAATATTTCAGGTTAAACATAACTTTTGAAAACAGCTTCAAATAAGTGTTTCTCTTGTTTATTTCAGATGCAAATTGATATATATAGCTTTATAAACCCTTTATTTGATGTTTGAAAACTGTTATTCAGAGCTCCAGCAGAATCTTGGAAAACGTCATTCTCTCAGTCTGAGAACATCAAATTGAGACAATATTTCAGGTTAAACATAACTTTTGAAAACAGCTTCGAATAAGTGTTTCTCTTGTTTATTTCAGATGCAAATTGATATATATATCTATATAAACCATTTATTTGATGTTTGAAAACTGTTATTCAGAGCTCCAGCAGAATCTTAGAAAATGTCATTCTCTCAGTCTGAGAACATCAGTTTGAGACAATATTTAAGGTTAAACATAACTTTTGAAAACAGCTTTGAATAAGTGTTTCTCTTTTTTATTTCAGATGCAAATTGATATATATATATATATATATATATTTTCATTTGGCTGTGAATTTTTTCCCTGCCATTTTGAAAGCGAACTTGACACAAATTGTTTACTCAAAAGATCTTTTCCCTACTGAGAAACTTTGCGGTATTTTCATCCAACGCGCATGTATTGAACTCAAGTGAAGCGAACACACACATTTAGAAAACACAAACCCAAACCTCGATATGAACATTAGAGTGATGGGATCGACAGTTCTTTTGACTGTACTTTGGCACTTAGTGCCAACATAAAAACTAAATGTTCTGTAGCAAAGTCTATTATAGAATCCCTCCCACCGGCACGGTCGCAGCTGAGTTCAACTGAACTGAGAAAGGAATGAAGTTCAGTACGTTCACTCAAAAGATCGTTCGTTCCAACAAATCGTTCGAGAACCACACAACACTAGAACGTTAGAGCCGCATGAAACCAGGCAAAGAGCCGCATGCGGCTCGGGAGCCGCGGGTTGGCCAGGCCTGGTGTAGAAAAAACTTTTTTTTACCCCCTATTGGCCCTTATGTGGGTGTTTTTAGTAGAATGACCTTATCACAATATGGCCTAAATTAATATTATTATAAATAGTGGCCTTGATAGTCTTCATATGGTTGAATTATCCTCAACATCTAGTCACACCCTAAAAGCATTATGACATTAATGTTACATATATTAAACTTTACTCACCTCTTCTCCGTTGTCTCACTGAACTTTCAGTCACTTGAATCAGACATTTCAATATCAAGTCAAGTTAAGTTATTTTATTGTCAAATAAACAAATAACAAAATAACAAAAAACAATTAATTGATAACAATTTGGACAATATTTGTCTTAATCAGGTAGAGGATATTTATCTTCAACGTCACTCACAAAATGGAAAGAGGTGGAACTGGAGTCCTAAATTATGTCTAACAACTTACCGATGGTAGTTGTGGACGTTGTGATGGCACAGAATGGGCAAGATGGGGCACCACTTGTGTTGACATACCCTTTGACAAAATATACATATCAATTAAAAAAAGAGGTTGTGATTATTCCATCAGAATGAAGATGGATTCAAAATAATTCACAGTTATGAAAACATTTTCTATTTCATCAACATAAACTACACTTTACTAAAAGTTATTACAGTTCTGGTAAGATCAATGAAAAAGCATGACATAAACATAACTGCAAACAACCTAATAAATGGCTTTAAATAACTTATATTTAGCATGCAATGCAAATTTTGATGTAATATGCGCTATGGTGGCTAGCACTAGCTTACGCAAGCTAGTGTTTTACATTAAGTGAAAAGTACCAAAGAAAACACAAATATGACTTACCTGGGGTGATGCAGTTTGTATTAGTGATGGGATCGGCAGTTCTTTTGACTGTACTGAATAACTAGAATCAGTTCATTAAAAGGATTCGTTCAAAATATTCTTTCAGTTCGTTCGTTCACTAAATCACTAACTCAGTGCTTATGGAGCCCAGACTGCAATATCACCTACTTCCTGAACGCAGCCAAACAATCCGTTACTAACTTAAAGGATTCAGACCCGAGGTTAACATTCAATGCACTTCAGGGACAATGCAAAAAAAAAAAAAAGGACGCCCGGTGCGTTCACGGATAAGGAGCAGTACACAGACATTCGTGAGAAATTCAGCAAATAGAGAGGATCTTGAGGTGTGTTCACAGCTGAACATGAATCCTCGTTCACTGAAGGAATCCGTGTCTCGCGAATCCCCGGATGTGAATCCTCGTTCATTGAACGAATCTGTGTGTCGCAAATAACGGGATGTGAATCCTCGTTCACTGAACGAATCTGTGTCTCGCGCATCGGTAGCAGCCTAATGTGACAAACTCTCGTTGTGTATATACGTTTACAAACAAACGCAAATGCAAATGTAGTAGAGATTCTGTTACTTTTAAAAACACTGTGTGTGCGTTTCCAGCCTGTCCAATAAACAATTAAAGTGTGACTAAATGCTTGGTTGTTAAATGTTTTTTTGCACTAAAATAAAAATTAAATAAAACAAAAATAATAATAATACTAAAATGTAACATAAACTTAAATGCAATCAACAATAAATTAAAAAGGCCTTGTCTAAGTAAAACATTTTACTTGTTTTTAGATTTAGATTTAACATTTAGATTTAACATTTAGATATAGATTTAACATTTAAATATAGATTTAAATTTATATTTATATTTATATTTATATTTAAGATTTAGATTTAACATTTAGATATGTATTTAACATTTACATTTAAATTTGACATTTAGATTTTATATTTCATAAATGTGAGAAATATTGTCTAAATGTCGGAAAACATAGCAAAATAATGCTTCTAAATCAGCGAATAAACAAGTAATTAATTGTACATTCATTGCCCTATAGAAGCTTGCTCACAACTCCTCGCACACCCTGCCCACGAGGGTAGCCATTCAGAGACCAGCGGCTTGAATCCTTCTGCTGTCATTGGCTGGACTTCTCCACCAATCATAGGGAGCTACCCGAGGGAAGAAGGGCGGGTCTTGCCGCATCTTCAGCAGAAAGATTCAGAGAAAATGGTGCAAAAAAAACGACGAAAGAAATACACAGCCTCAAGTAAGTTATATTTCTTAAAGTTGTGTTCATATAGTGAGGTGTTACCTAAATATTAAATTATGTTGACACATTTAAATATTACATTTAATATAGCGCAAATGGTGGCACTACCTCATTAAAATGTCTTATGCTAAAATGCTAAAACATCTATGGCTACTAAGGACAGTTCACTGAAAATAATATTGTAAAGAAAACATCATTTTCAGATAAGATTTCACTTTAAACCTAACTTTTTAAAACAACTTCAAATAAGTGTTTTCTTATGTTTGTTTTTATAAATTATTATTGATGTTTATAGCTAAATAAACCCTTTATTTGAAGTTTGGAAACTGTTCTGCAGGTTTACAGCAGCATGTTAGAAAACCTGATTCAGTTCATCCTCTGGTTTTATTCAAAACTTTTTTACTCCCCACATTATTTATTTATTTATTTAAATTTCCCTTTTTTTGAACAGATAGTCAGGAAGTCGTCGTGGGAGAGGGGCTTCGCTCATGGCTGCATCTACACAACCGTGCTGGTGGACCTGTCAGTCAAATTCAAAGGAGAAGACATGGTGGTGTTTGGTTCCTGCACAAGGTAGGGGGCTTGAGGGGCTTGTATTGTGGCTAAAAAATTGTGATAAAAAAAAAAAGATCCAGGCTAGGCGGCATGGTCCCACACACTGCGGTCAAGTGAGCTGCGATCTAGCCGCAACCTTAAAACACTTGCGTTTTTGTGAAGGTGTTACAGTAGTGGGAGAGAAGTCATACGCGGAAGGATCTACGACACTATTACTGATATATTCTCAAAAATACTCTGATATGGTGACATTAAGGTAAGATTTGAAGAGACATTTGCGTGATGAGACCAGAGTCTCCAAACATGTGTGAGACTTTTGGAAGAAAAGCAGCCGAAATAGGAAATATTTATTTTCTGCTAATCTGTTATAATTTCCTGTTTATTTTTTTGTTTTCTTACAAAATAATTCAATTATGGTTGTTTAAATAATTTAATTACTGACTTATGGCGTTATTTTTGCTTAGAAAGCTGTTTGTGCACAACCTTTTTTATTATAAAAAATAAACCTTATTAGTTGACAAAGATCTGACTTTATTTTCATGTTCAGCAGGTTTTGAAGTATAAGTGAACAACGTTTCATGTATTTTTACTGTAGAAATATGGATTTATTGTCAATTTAGTACAGTGTATTGATGTCCCTGTTAATCATGCACAATATATTTTAATTCTTATAAAAAAAACTCAATAGTTGACAAAGATCTGACTTTATTTTCATGTTCAACAGGTTTTGAAGTATAAGTGAAATAAGTTATGTATTTTTACTGTAGAAACATTGATTTATTGTCAATTTAGTACAGTGTATTGATGTCACTGTTATTGAAGCACTATATATTTTAATCCTTATCAAAAGAAAACCTAAAATACATGATGGAACTGCTATCTTCGGTGCGCAAGGATTTAGCTGAAATTATTCAAACAGAAGTTTGCGCAATGTTGGAAAGTGAGATGGCGGTGATTCGAGCGGATATTGTTGCAGCTAGAGCGGAGCTCAAAGAATACAGGTTGACGATCGCCTCTGAACTCTCCGCCATGAAATCTACGGTGAAGGATGTGGAAGAAAGTTTGTCAACGTGGACAGATGATGTTGTTTCACTCAAGAAGGAGGTGAAGCGGCTAACGGGGGTCATGGACCAACTTCAGAATAAATGCGAGGACTTGGAGGCGAGGTCGCGGACAAACAACATAAGATCCTTATGTCGAAATACCGGAGACCCTTGAATGCAACACCGAGTCTGTGTCCGCGCTTCTGCAGCGGGCCTTTGATCTGAAAGACGCGCCGCTCCTGGACAGAGCTCACCGTCTCTCCCCGCCTGGATCTACAGAGGGACGCCGGTCAAACACGATCATAGCCTGCGTTCACTACTTCCAAGACTGTGAAAACATTCTGAGACTCGCTCGGACTAGACAACGCATCGGTGTGGACGGAGTCAGCACCTCAGTGTTTCCTGACTACCCGATAAGTGTTGCCAAAGCACGCGCAGCGTTCAATGACGTCAAGAGTCGGTTTTGGGGAGTGGACGGGGTTCGGTTCGGATTTGCTTATCCTGCCCGCTTCAGAATCACGTACAAGAAGTGTTTTCTTTTGTTTGTTATTATAAATTATTATTGATGTTTATAGCTAAATAAACCCTTTATTTGAAGTTTGGAAACTGTTCTGCAGGTTTACAGCAGCATGTTAGAAAACCTGATTCAGTTCATCCTCTGGTTTTATTCAAAACTTTTTTACTCCCCACATTATTTATTTATTTATTTAAATTTCCCTTTTTTTGAACAGATAGTCAGGAAGTCGTCGTGGGAGAGGGGCTTCGCTCATGGCTGCATCTACACAACCGTGCTGGTGGACCTGTCAGTCAAATTCAAAGGAGAAGACATGGTGGTGTTTGGTTCCTGCACAAGGTAGGGGGCTTGAGGGGATTGTATTGTGGCTAAAAAATTGTGATTAAAAAAAAAGATCCAGGCTAGGCGGCATGGTCCCCCACACTGCGGTCAAGTGAGCCGCGATCTAGCCGCAACCTTAAAACACTTGCGTTTTTGTGAAGGTGTTACAGTAGTGGGAGAGAAGTCATACGCGGAAGGATCTACGACACTATTACTGATATATTCTCAAAAATACTCTGATATGGTGACATTAAAGTAAGATTTGAAGAGACATTTGCGTGATGAGACCAGAGTCTCCAAACATGTGTGAGACTGTTGGAAGAAAAGCAGCCGAAATAGGAAATATTTATTTTCTGCTAATCTGTTATAATTTCCTGTTTATTTTTTTGTTTTCTTACAAAATAATTCAATTACGGTTGTTTAAATAATTTAATTACTGACTTATGGCGTTATTTTTGCTTAGAAAGCTGTTTGTGCACAACCCTTTTTTATTATAAAAAATAAACCTTATTAGTTGACAAAGATCTGACTTTATTTTCATGTTCAGCAGGTTTTGAAGTATAAGTGAACAAAGTTTCATGCATTTTTACTGTAGAAATATGGATTTATTGTCAATTTAGTACAGTGTATTGATGTCCCTGTTAATCATGCACAATATATTTTAATTCTTATAAAAAAAACTCAATAGTTGACAAAGATCTGACTTTATTTCATGTTCAACAGGTTTTGAAGTATAAGTGAAATAAGTTATGTATTTTTACTGTAGAAACATTGATTTATTGTCAATTTAGTACAGTGTATTGATGTCACTGTTATTCAAGCACTATATATTTTGATCCTTATCAAAAGAAAACCTAAAATACATGATGGAACTGCTATCTTCGGTGCGCAAGGATTTAGCTGAAATTATTCAAACAGAAGTTTGCGCAATGTTGGAAAGTGAGATGGCGGTGATTCGAGCGGATATTGTTGCAGCTAGAGCGGAGCTCAAAGAATACAGGTTGACGATCGCCTCTGAACTCTCCGCCATGAAATCTACGGTGAAGAATGTGAAAGTAAGTTTGTCAACGTGTACAGATGATGTTGTTTCACTCAAGAAGGAGGTGAAGCGGCTCACGGGGGTCATGGACCAACTTCAGAATAAATGCGAGGACTTGGAGGCGAGGTCGCGGACAAACAACATAAGATCCTTATGTCGAAATACCGGAAACCCTTGAATGCAACACCGAGTCTGTGTCCGCGCTTCTGCAGCGGGCCTTTGATCTGAAAGACGCGCCGCTCCTGGACAGAGCTCACCGTCTCTCCCCGCCTGGATCTACAGAGGGACGCCGGTCAAACACGATCATAGCCCGCGTTCACTACTTCCAAGACTGTGAAAACATTCTGAGACTCGCTCAGACTAGACAACGCATCAGTGTGGACGGAGTCAGCACCTCAGTGTTTCCTGACTACCCGACAAGTGTTGCCAAAGCACGCGCAGCGTTCAATGACGTAAAGAGTCGGTTTTGGGGAGTGGACGGGGTTCGGTTCGGATTTGCTTATCCTGCCCGCTTCAGAATCACGTACAAGAAGTGTTTTCTTTTGTTTGTTATTATAAATTATTATTGATGTTTATAGCTAAATAAACCCTTTATTTGAAGTTTGGAAACTGTTCTGCAGGTTTACAGCAGCATGTTAGAAAACCTGATTCAGTTCATCCTCTGGTTTTATTCAAAACTTTTTTACTCCCCACATTATTTATTTATTTATTTAAATTTCCCTTTTTTTGAACAGATAGTCAGGAAGTCGTCGTGGGAGAGGGGCTTCGCTCATGGCTGCATCTACACAACCGTGCTGGTTGACCTGTCAGTCAAATTCAAAGGAGAAGACATGGTGGTGTTTGGTTCCTGCACAAGGTAGGGGGCTTGAGGGGATTGTATTGTGGCTAAAAAATTGTGATTAAAAAAAAAGATCCAGGCTAGGCGGCATGGTCCCCCACACTGCGGTCAAGTGAGCCGCGATCTAGCCGCAACCTTAAAACACTTGCGTTTTTGTGAAGGTGTTACAGTAGTGGGAGAGAAGTCATACGCGGAAGGATCTACGACACTATTACTGATATATTCTCAAAAATACTCTGATATGGTGACATTAAAGTAAGATTTGAAGAGACATTTGCGTGATGAGACCAGAGTCTCCAAACATGTGTGAGACTGTTGGAAGAAAAGCAGCCGAAATAGGAAATATTTATTTTCTGCTAATCTGCTATAATTTCCTGTTTATTTTTTTGTTTTCTTACAAAATAATTCAATTACGGTTGTTTAAATAATTTAATTACTGACTTATGGCGTTATTTTTGCTTAGAAAGCTGTTTGTGCACAACCCTTTTTTATTATAAAAAATAAACCTTATTAGTTGACAAAGATCTGACTTTATTTTCATGTTCAGCAGGTTTTGAAGTATAAGTGAACAAAGTTTCATGCATTTTTACTGTAGAAATATGGATTTATTGTCAATTTAGTACAGTGTATTGATGTCCCTGTTAATCATGCACAATATATTTTAATTCTTATAAAAAAAACTCAATAGTTGACAAAGATCTGACTTTATTTCATGTTCAACAGGTTTTGAAGTATAAGTGAAATAAGTTATGTATTTTTACTGTAGAAACATTGATTTATTGTCAATTTAGTACAGTGTATTGATGTCACTGTTATTCAAGCACTATATATTTTGATCCTTATCAAAAGAAAACCTAAAATACATGATGGAACTGCTATCTTCGGTGCGCAAGGATTTAGCTGAAATTATTCAAACAGAAGTTTGCGCAATGTTGGAAAGTGAGATGGCGGTGATTCGAGCGGATATTGTTGCAGCTAGAGCGGAGCTCAAAGAATACAGGTTGACGATCGCCTCTGAACTCTCCGCCATGAAATCTACGGTGAAGAATGTGAAAGTAAGTTTGTCAACGTGTACAGATGATGTTGTTTCACTCAAGAAGGAGGTGAAGCGGCTCACGGGGGTCATGGACCAACTTCAGAATAAATGCGAGGACTTGGAGGCGAGGTCGCGGACAAACAACATAAGATCCTTATGTCGAAATACCGGAGACCCTTGAATGCAACACCGAGTCTGTGTCCGCGCTTCTGCAGCGGGCCTTTGATCTGAAAGACGCGCCGCTCCTGGACAGAGCTCACCGTCTCTCCCCGCCTGGATCTACAGAGGGACGCCGGTCAAACACGATCATAGCCCGCGTTCACTACTTCCAAGACTGTGAAAACATTCTGAGACTCGCTCAGACTAGACAACGCATCAGTGTGGACGGAGTCAGCACCTCAGTGTTTCCTGACTACCCGACAAGTGTTGCCAAAGCACGCGCAGCGTTCAATGACGTAAAGAGTCGGTTTTGGGGAGTGGACGGGGTTTGGTTCGGATTTGCTTATCCTGCCCGCTTCAGAATCACGTACAAGAAGTGTTTTCTTTTGTTTGTTATTATAAATTATCATTGATGTTTATAGCTAAATAAACCCTTTATTTGAAGTTTGGAAACTGTTCTGCAGGTTTACAGCAGCATGTTAGAAAACCTGATTCAGTTCATCCTCTGGTTTTATTCAAAACTTTTTTACTCCCCACATTATTTATTTATTTATTTAAATTTCCCCTTTTTTGAACAGATAGTCAGGAAGTCGTCGTGGGAGAGGGGCTTCGCTCATGGCTGCATCTACACAACCGTGCTGGTGGACCTGTCAGTCAAATTCAAAGGAGAAGACATGGTGGTGTTTGGTTCCTGCACAAGGTAGGGGGCTTGAGGGGATTGTATTGTGGCTAAAAAATTGTGATTAAAAAAAAAGATCCAGGCTAGGCGGCATGGTCCCCCACACTGCGGTCAAGTGAGCCGCGATCTAGCCGCAACCTTAAAACACTTGCGTTTTTGTGAAGGTGTTACAGTAGTGGGAGAGAAGTCATATGCGGAAGGTTCTATGACACTATTACTGATATATTCTCAAAAATACTCTGATATGGTGACATTAAAGTAAGATTTGAAGAGACATTTGCGTGATGAGACCAGAGTCTCCAAACATGTGTGAGACTGTTGGAAGAAAAGCAGCCAAAATAGGAAATATTTATTTTCTGCTAATCTGTTATAATTTCCTGTTTATTTTTTTGTTTTCTTGCAAAATAATTCAATTACGGTTGTTTAAATAATTTAATTACTGACTTACGACGTTATTTTTGCTTAGAAAGCTGTTTGTGCACAACGTATTTTATTATAAAAAATAAACCTTAATAGTTGACAAAGATCTGACTTTATTTTCATGTTCAGCAGGTTTTGAAGTATAAGTGAACAAAGTTTTATGTATTTTTACTGTAGAAATATGGATTTATTGTCAATTTAGTACAGTGTATAGATGTCCCTGTTTATTAGGGTTAGGCGTAAGGGTTGAAGGGGGGTGACAGGGAGGGTCCCTGTCGAGGGCACGGGCCAGTGCAAACCCGTTGATGAACCCTCCCTACCTGTAAAAGAAATTCAAAAGGGATTAAAGTTTAGGAGTTAGGTTAAGGGTAAGGGTAAGTGCTTAAACAATCAAAAACAAAACTCAATAAAATATATAAAAGATCAAGATAACACAGGAGTTACAGAAAATCAAGGAAAGGCCTGCACAAATTAAAATGTTTTAGATCGTTCCAAAGCTTAGGAGCAACTGCCTGGAAGGGTTTCTCTCCTCTGGTCCTGAACCGTGTGCGAGGAACCACAAGTAGATTCTGATCCACAGACCTCAGAGCACGAGCTGGGGTGTTAGGCTGGATCAGATCACTGATGGAAGTCAGTGATCAGTCAGAGCCTGACTAGAATAACAAGGATCGGAGAAATGTAATACAATACTAATAAATAAATAAATGCACTGATCATGCGTTCAGAGATAAGCTCTCCATGTTTCCTTCATCCACTGTTTTATAGTGTTTCCCATCTTGTTTACCTCTTTATGCTGGAATTAAATAATGAATTAAATATACAGAATAAAGTATATTTTTATACAGAATAAAGGTTACAAAAAAACCTTTTTTTACCCCCTATTGGCCCTTATGTGGGTGTTTTTAGTAGAATGACCTTATCACAATATGGCCTAAATTAATATTATTATAAATAGTGGCCTTGATAGTCTTCATATGGTTGAATTATCCTCAACATCTAGTCACACCCTAAAAGCATTATGACATTAATGTTACATATATTAAACTTTACTCACCTCTTCTCCGTTGTCTCACTGAACTTTCAGTCACTTGAATCAGACATTTCCATATCAAGTCAAGTTAAGTTATTTTATTGTCAAATAAACAAATAACAAAATAACAAAAAACAATTAATTGATAACAATTTGGACAATATTTGTCGTAATCAGGTAGAGGATATTTATCTTCAACGTCACTCACAAAATGGAAAGAGGTGGAACTGGAGTCCTAAATTATGTCTAACAACTTACCGATGGTAGTTGTGGACGTTGTGATGGCACAGAATGGGCAAGATGGGGCACCACTTGTGTTGGCATACCCTTTGACAAAATATACATATCAATTAAAAAAAGAGGTTGTGATTATTCCATCAGAATGAAGATGGATTCAAAATAATTCACAGTTATGAAAACATTTTCTATTTCATCAACATAAACTACACTTTACTAAAAGTTATTACAGTTCTGGTAAGATCAATGAAAAAGCATGACATAAACATAACTGCAAACAACCTAATAAATGGCTTTAAATAACTTATATTTAGCATGCAATGCAAATTTTGATGTAATATGCGCTATGGTGGCTAGCACTAGCTTACGCAAGCTAGTGATGTACATTAAGTGAAAAGTACCAAAGAAAACACAAATATGACTTACCTGGGGTGATGCAGTTTGTATTAGTGATGGGATCGGCAGTTCTTTTGACTGTACTGAATAACTAGAATCAGTTCATTAAAAGGATTCGTTCAAAATATTCTTTCAGTTCGTTCGTTCACTAAATCACTAACTCAGTGCTTATGGAGCCCAGACTGCAATATCACCTACTTCCTGAACGCAGCCAAACAATCCGTTACTAACTTAAAGGATTCAGACCTGAGGTTAACATTCAATGCACTTCAGGGACAATGCAAAAAAAAAAAAAGGACGCCCGGTGCGTTCACGGACAAGGAGCAGTACACAGACATTCGTGAGAAATTCAGCAAATAGAGAGGATCTTGAGGTGTGTTCACAGCTGAACATGAATCCTCGTTCACTGAAGGAATCCGTGTCTCGCGAATCCCCGGATGTGAATCCTCGTTCATTGAACGAATCTGTGTGTCGCGAATAACGGGATGTGAATCCTCATTCACTGAACGAATCTGTGTCTCGCGCATCGGTAGCAGCCTAATGTGACAAACTCTCGTTGTGTATATACGTTTACAAACAAACGCAAATGCAAATGTAGTAGAGATTCTGTTACTTTTAAAAACACTGTGTGTGCGTTTCCAGCCTGTCCAATAAACAAATAAAGTGTGACTAAATGCTTGGTTGTTAAATGTTTTTTTGCACTAAAATAAAAATTTAATAAAACAAAAATAATAATAATACTAAAATGTAACATAAACTTAAATGCAATCAACAATAAATTAAAAAGGACTTGTCTTATTGTGTTATTCAGAGCTCCAGCAGCTTGTTTATTTCAGATGCAAATTGATATATATATATAAACCCTTTATTTGAGGTTTGAAAACTGCTATTCAGAGCTCCAGCAGAATCTTAGAAAACGTCATTCTCTCAGTCTTAGAACATCAGTTTGAGACAATATTTCATGTTAAACATAACTTTTGAAAACAGTTTCGAATAAGTGTTTCTCTTGTTTATTTCAATGCAATTTGATAGATATAGCTATATAAACCCTTTATTTGATGTTTGAAAACTGTTATTCAGAGCTCCAGCAGAATCTTAGAAAACGTCATTCTCTCAGTCTGAGAACATCAGTTTGAGACAATATTTCAGGTTAAACATAACTTTTGAAAACAGCTTTGAATATGTTTTTCTCTTGTTTATTTCAGATGCAAATTGATATATATAGCTATATAAACCCTTTATTTGATGTTTGAAAACTGTTATTCAGAGCTCCAGCAGCATCTTAGCCCGCGTTCACTACTTCCAAGACTGTGAAAACATTCTGAGACTCGCTCGGACTAGACAACGCAATGCTGTATCTACAAGACCGTTCTGGTGGACCTGTCAATCAAATTCAAAGGAGAAGACATGGTGGTGTTTGGTTTGTGCACCAGGTAGGGTGCTTGGGGGAATTGCATTGTGGAAAAAAAAAGAGAAATGTTGATAAAAAAAAAGAACCACAAGGTGGCGGGATTGGACATCAAATACATCTCAGTCTGAATACATCACATTTAGAGAAGGTCTCACTTAAACATATCCTTTGAAAACAGCTTCGAATAAGTGTTTCTCTTGTTTATTTCAGATGCAAATTGATATATATAGCTATATAAACCCTTTATTTGATGTTTGAAAACTGCTATTCAGAGCTCCAGCAGAATCTTAGAAAACGTCATTCTCTCAGTCTGAGAACATCAGTTTGAGACAATATTTCAGGTTAACCATAACTTTTGAAAACAGCTTCGAATAAGTGTTTCTCTTGTTTATTTCAGATGGAAAATGATATATATAGCTATATAAACCCTTTATTTGATGTTTGAAAACTGCTATTCAGAGCTCCAGCAGAATCTTGGAAAACGTCATTCTCTCAGTCTGAGAACATCAGTTTGAGACAATATTTCAGGTTAAACATAACTTTTGAAAACAGCTTCGAATAAGTGTTTCTCTTGTTTATTTCAGATGCAAATTGATATATATAGCTATATAAACCCTTTATTTGATGTTTAAAAACTGCTATTCAGAGCTCCAGCAGAATCTTGGAAAACGTCATTCTCTCAGTCTGAGAACATCAGTTTGAGACAATATTTCAGGTTAAACATAACTTTTGAAAACAGCTTCGAATAAGTGTTTCTCTTGTTTATTTCAGATGCAAATTGATATATATAGCTATATAAACCCTTTATTTGATGTTTGAAAACTGCTATTCAGAGCTCCAGCAGAATCTTAGAAAACGTCATTCTCTCAGTCTGAGAACATCAGTTTGAGACAATATTTCAGGTTAAACATAACTTTTGAAAACAGCTTCGAATAAGTGTTTCTCTTGTTTATTTCAGATGCAAATTGATATATATAGCTATATAAACCCTTTATTTGATGTTTGAAAACTGCTATTCAGAGCTCCAGCAGAATCTTAGAAAACGTCATTCTCTCAGTCTGAGAACATCAGTTTGAGACAATATTTCAGGTTAAACATAATTTTTGAAAATAGCTTCGAATAAGTGTTTCTCTTGTTTATTTCAGATGCAAATTGATATATATAGCTATATAAACCCTTTATTTGATGTTTGAAAACTGCTATTCAGAGCTTCAGCAGAATCTTGGAAAACATCTTTCTCTCAGCCTGTGAAGATCAGTTTGAGACAATATTTCAGGTTAAACATAACTTTTGAAAACAGCTTCAAATAAGTGTTTCTCTTGTTTATTTCAGATGCAAATTGATATATATAGCTTTATAAACCCTTTATTTGATGTTTGAAAACTGTTATTCAGAGCTCCAGCAGAATCTTGGAAAACGTCATTCTCTCAGTCTGAGAACATCAAATTGAGACAATATTTCAGGTTAAACATAACTTTTGAAAACAGCTTCGAATAAGTGTTTCTCTTGTTTATTTCAGATGCAAATTGATATATATATCTATATAAACCATTTATTTGATGTTTGAAAACTGTTATTCAGAGCTCCAGCAGAATCTTAGAAAATGTCATTCTCTCAGTCTGAGAACATCAGTTTGAGACAATATTTAAGGTTAAACATAACTTTTGAAAACAGCTTTGAATAAGTGTTTCTCTTTTTTATTTCAGATGCAAATTGATATATATATATATATATATATTTTCATTTGGCTGTGAATTTTTTCCCTGCCATTTTGAAAGCGAACTTGACACAAATTGTTTACTCAAAAGATCTTTTCCCTACTGAGAAACTTTGCGGTATTTTCATCCAACGCGCATGTATTGAACTCAAGTGAAGCGAACACACACATTTAGAAAACACAAACCCAAACCTCGATATGAACATTAGAGTGATGGGATCGACAGTTCTTTTGACTGTACTTTGGCACTTAGTGCCAACATAAAAACTAAATGTTCTGTAGCAAAGTCTATTATAGAATCCCTCCCACCGGCACGGTCGCAGCTGAGTTCAACTGAACTGAGAAAGGAATGAAGTTCAGTACGTTCACTCAAAAGATCGTTCGTTCCAACAAATCGTTCGAGAACCACACAACACTAGAACGTTAGAGCCGCATGAAACCAGGCAAAGAGCCGCATGCGGCTCGGGAGCCGCGGGTTGGCCAGGCCTGGTGTAGAAAAAACTTTTTTTTACCCCCTATTGGCCCTTATGTGGGTGTTTTTAGTAGAATGACCTTATCACAATATGGCCTAAATTAATATTATTATAAATAGTGGCCTTGATAGTCTTCATATGGTTGAATTATCCTCAACATCTAGTCACACCCTAAAAGCATTATGACATTAATGTTACATATATTAAACTTTACTCACCTCTTCTCCGTTGTCTCACTGAACTTACAGTCACTTGAATCAGACATTTCAATATCAAGTCAAGTTAAGTTATTTTATTGTCAAATAAACAAATAACAAAATAACAAAAAACAATTAATTGATAACAATTTGGACAATATTTGTCTTAATCAGGTAGAGGATATTTATCTTCAACGTCACTCACAAAATGGAAAGAGGTGGAACTGGAGTCCTAAATTATGTCTAACAACTTACCGATGGTAGTTGTGGACGTTGTGATGGCACAGAATGGGCAAGATGGGGCACCACTTGTGTTGACATACCCTTTGACAAAATATACATATCAATTAAAAAAAGAGGTTGTGATTATTCCATCAGAATGAAGATGGATTCAAAATAATTCACAGTTATGAAAACATTTTCTATTTCATCAACATAAACTACACTTTACTAAAAGTTATTACAGTTCTGGTAAGATCAATGAAAAAGCATGACATAAACATAACTGCAAACAACCTAATAAATGGCTTTAAATAACTTATATTTAGCATGCAATGCAAATTTTGATGTAATATGCGCTATGGTGGCTAGCACTAGCTTACGCAAGCTAGTGTTTTACATTAAGTGAAAAGTACCAAAGAAAACACAAATATGACTTACCTGGGGTGATGCAGTTTGTATTAGTGATGGGATCGGCAGTTCTTTTGACTGTACTGAATAACTAGAATCAGTTCATTAAAAGGATTCGTTCAAAATATTCTTTCAGTTCGTTCGTTCACTAAATCACTAACTCAGTGCTTATGGAGCCCAGACTGCAATATCACCTACTTCCTGAACGCAGCCAAACAATCCGTTACTAACTTAAAGGATTCAGACCCGAGGTTAACATTCAATGCACTTCAGGGACAATGCAAAAAAAAAAAAAAGGACGCCCGGTGCGTTCACGGATAAGGAGCAGTACACAGACATTCGTGAGAAATTCAGCAAATAGAGAGGATCTTGAGGTGTGTTCACAGCTGAACATGAATCCTCGTTCACTGAAGGAATCCGTGTCTCGCGAATCCCCGGATGTGAATCCTCGTTCATTGAACGAATCTGTGTGTCGCAAATAACGGGATGTGAATCCTCGTTCACTGAACGAATCTGTGTCTCGCGCATCGGTAGCAGCCTAATGTGACAAACTCTCGTTGTGTATATACGTTTACAAACAAACGCAAATGCAAATGTAGTAGAGATTCTGTTACTTTTAAAAACACTGTGTGTGCGTTTCCAGCCTGTCCAATAAACAATTAAAGTGTGACTAAATGCTTGGTTGTTAAATGTTTTTTTGCACTAAAATAAAAATTAAATAAAACAAAAATAATAATAATACTAAAATGTAACATAAACTTAAATGCAATCAACAATAAATTAAAAAGGCCTTGTCTAAGTAAAACATTTTACTTGTTTTTAGATTTAGATTTAACATTTAGATTTAACATTTAGATATAGATTTAACATTTAAATATAGATTTAAATTTATATTTATATTTATATTTATATTTAAGATTTAGATTTAACATTTAGATATGTATTTAACATTTACATTTAAATTTGACATTTAGATTTTATATTTCATAAATGTGAGAAATATTGTCTAAATGTCGGAAAACATAGCAAAATAATGCTTCTAAATCAGCGAATAAACAAGTAATTAATTGTACATTCATTGCCCTATAGAAGCTTGCTCACAACTCCTCGCACACCCTGCCCACGAGGGTAGCCATTCAGAGACCAGCGGCTTGAATCCTTCTGCTGTCATTGGCTGGACTTCTCCACCAATCATAGGGAGCTACCCGAGGGAAGAAGGGCGGGTCTTGCCGCATCTTCAGCAGAAAGATTCAGAGAAAATGGTGCAAAAAAAACGACGAAAGAAATACACAGCCTCAAGTAAGTTATATTTCTTAAAGTTGTGTTCATATAGTGAGGTGTTACCTAAATATTAAATTATGTTGACACATTTAAATATTACATTTAATATAGCGCAAATGGTGGCACTACCTCATTAAAATGTCTTATGCTAAAATGCTAAAACAACTATGGCTACTAAGGACAGTTCACTGAAAATAATATTGTAAAGAAAACATCATTTTCAGATAAGATTTCACTTTAAACCTAACTTTTTAAAACAACTTCAAATAAGTGTTTTCTTATGTTTGTTTTTATAAATTATTATTGATGTTTATAGCTAAATAAACCCTTTATTTGAAGTTTGGAAACTGTTCTGCAGGTTTACAGCAGCATGTTAGAAAACCTGATTCAGTTCATCCTCTGGTTTTATTCAAAACTTTTTTACTCCCCACATTATTTATTTATTTATTTAAATTTCCCTTTTTTTGAACAGATAGTCAGGAAGTTGTCGTGGGAGAGGGGCTTCGCTCATGGCTGCATCTACACAACCGTGCTGGTGGACCTGTCAGTCAAATTCAAAGGAGAAGACATGGTGGTGTTTGGTTCCTGCACAAGGTAGGGGGCTTGAGGGGCTTGTATTGTGGCTAAAAAATTGTGATAAAAAAAAAAGATCCAGGCTAGGCGGCATGGTCCCACACACTGCGGTCAAGTGAGCTGCGATCTAGCCGCAACCTTAAAACACTTGCGTTTTTGTGAAGGTGTTACAGTAGTGGGAGAGAAGTCATACGCGGAAGGATCTACGACACTATTACTGATATATTCTCAAAAATACTCTGATATGGTGACATTAAGGTAAGATTTGAAGAGACATTTGCGTGATGAGACCAGAGTCTCCAAACATGTGTGAGACTTTTGGAAGAAAAGCAGCCGAAATAGGAAATATTTATTTTCTGCTAATCTGTTATAATTTCCTTTTTGTTTTCTTACAAAATAATTCAATTATGGTTGTTTAAATAATTTAATTACTGACTTATGGCGTTATTTTTGCTTAGAAAGCTGTTTGTGCACAACCTTTTTTATTATAAAAAATAAACCTTATTAGTTGACAAAGATCTGACTTTATTTTCATGTTCAGCAGGTTTTGAAGTATAAGTGAACAACGTTTCATGTATTTTTACTGTAGAAATATGGATTTATTGTCAATTTAGTACAGTGTATTGATGTCCCTGTTAATCATGCACAATATATTTTAATTCTTATAAAAAAAACTCAATAGTTGACAAAGATCTGACTTTATTTTCATGTTCAACAGGTTTTGAAGTATAAGTGAAATAAGTTATGTATTTTTACTGTAGAAACATTGATTTATTGTCAATTTAGTACAGTGTATTGATGTCACTGTTATTGAAGCACTATATATTTTAATCCTTATCAAAAGAAAACCTAAAATACATGATGGAACTGCTATCTTCGGTGCGCAAGGATTTAGCTGAAATTATTCAAACAGAAGTTTGCGCAATGTTGGAAAGTGAGATGGCGGTGATTCGAGCGGATATTGTTGCAGCTAGAGCGGAGCTCAAAGAATACAGGTTGACGATCGCATCTGAACTCTCCGCCATGAAATCTACGGTGAAGGATGTGGAAGAAAGTTTGTCAACGTGGACAGATGATGTTGTTTCACTCAAGAAGGAGGTGAAGCGGCTAACGGGGGTCATGGACCAACTTCAGAATAAATGCGAGGACTTGGAGGCGAGGTCGCGGACAAACAACATAAGATCCTTATGTCGAAATACCGGAGACCCTTGAATGCAACACCGAGTCTGTGTCCGCGCTTCTGCAGCGGGCCTTTGATCTGAAAGACGCGCCGCTCCTGGACAGAGCTCACCGTCTCTCCCCGCCTGGATCTACAGAGGGACGCCGGTCAAACACGATCATAGCCTGCGTTCACTACTTCCAAGACTGTGAAAACATTCTGAGACTCGCTCGGACTAGACAACGCATCGGTGTGGACGGAGTCAGCACCTCAGTGTTTCCTGACTACCCGACAAGTGTTGCCAAAGCACGCGCAGCGTTCAATGACGTCAAGAGTCGGTTTTGGGGAGTGGACGGGGTTCGGTTCGGATTTGCTTATCCTGCCCGCTTCAGAATCACGTACAAGAAGTGTTTTCTTTTGTTTGTTATTATAAATTATTATTGATGTTTATAGCTAAATAAACCCTTTATTTGAAGTTTGGAAACTGTTCTGCAGGTTTACAGCAGCATGTTAGAAAACCTGATTCAGTTCATCCTCTGGTTTTATTCAAAACTTTTTTACTCCCCACATTATTTATTTATTTATTTAAATTTCCCTTTTTTTGAACAGATAGTCAGGAAGTCGTCGTGGGAGAGGGGCTTCGCTCATGGCTGCATCTACACAACCGTGCTGGTGGACCTGTCAGTCAAATTCAAAGGAGAAGACATGGTGGTGTTTGGTTCCTGCACAAGGTAGGGGGCTTGAGGGGATTGTATTGTGGCTAAAAAATTGTGATTAAAAAAAAAGATCCAGGCTAGGCGGCATGGTCCCCCACACTGCGGTCAAGTGAGCCGCGATCTAGCCGCAACCTTAAAACACTTGCGTTTTTGTGAAGGTGTTACAGTAGTGGGAGAGAAGTCATACGCGGAAGGATCTACGACACTATTACTGATATATTCTCAAAAATACTCTGATATGGTGACATTAAAGTAAGATTTGAAGAGACATTTGCGTGATGAGACCAGAGTCTCCAAACATGTGTGAGACTGTTGGAAGAAAAGCAGCCGAAATAGGAAATATTTATTTTCTGCTAATCTGTTATAATTTCCTGTTTATTTTTTTGTTTTCTTACAAAATAATTCAATTACGGTTGTTTAAATAATTTAATTACTGACTTATGGCGTTATTTTTGCTTAGAAAGCTGTTTGTGCACAACCCTTTTTTATTATAAAAAATAAACCTTATTAGTTGACAAAGATCTGACTTTATTTTCATGTTCAGCAGGTTTTGAAGTATAAGTGAACAAAGTTTCATGCATTTTTACTGTAGAAATATGGATTTATTGTCAATTTAGTACAGTGTATTGATGTCCCTGTTAATCATGCACAATATATTTTAATTCTTATAAAAAAAACTCAATAGTTGACAAAGATCTGACTTTATTTCATGTTCAACAGGTTTTGAAGTATAAGTGAAATAAGTTATGTATTTTTACTGTAGAAACATTGATTTATTGTCAATTTAGTACAGTGTATTGATGTCACTGTTATTCAAGCACTATATATTTTGATCCTTATCAAAAGAAAACCTAAAATACATGATGGAACTGCTATCTTCGGTGCGCAAGGATTTAGCTGAAATTATTCAAACAGAAGTTTGCGCAATGTTGGAAAGTGAGATGGCGGTGATTCGAGCGGATATTGTTGCAGCTAGAGCGGAGCTCAAAGAATACAGGTTGACGATCGCCTCTGAACTCTCCGCCATGAAATCTACGGTGAAGAATGTGAAAGTAAGTTTGTCAACGTGTACAGATGATGTTGTTTCACTCAAGAAGGAGGTGAAGCGGCTCACGGGGGTCATGGACCAACTTCAGAATAAATGCGAGGACTTGGAGGCGAGGTCGCGGACAAACAACATAAGATCCTTATGTCGAAATACCGGAAACCCTTGAATGCAACACCGAGTCTGTGTCCGCGCTTCTGCAGCGGGCCTTTGATCTGAAAGACGCGCCGCTCCTGGACAGAGCTCACCGTCTCTCCCCGCCTGGATCTACAGAGGGACGCCGGTCAAACACGATCATAGCCCGCGTTCACTACTTCCAAGACTGTGAAAACATTCTGAGACTCGCTCAGACTAGACAACGCATCAGTGTGGACGGAGTCAGCACCTCAGTGTTTCCTGACTACCCGACAAGTGTTGCCAAAGCACGCGCAGCGTTCAATGACGTAAAGAGTCGGTTTTGGGGAGTGGACGGGGTTCGGTTCGGATTTGCTTATCCTGCCCGCTTCAGAATCACGTACAAGAAGTGTTTTCTTTTGTTTGTTATTATAAATTATTATTGATGTTTATAGCTAAATAAACCCTTTATTTGAAGTTTGGAAACTGTTCTGCAGGTTTACAGCAGCATGTTAGAAAACCTGATTCAGTTCATCCTCTGGTTTTATTCAAAACTTTTTTACTCCCCACATTATTTATTTATTTATTTAAATTTCCCTTTTTTTGAACAGATAGTCAGGAAGTCGTCGTGGGAGAGGGGCTTCGCTCATGGCTGCATCTACACAACCGTGCTGGTTGACCTGTCAGTCAAATTCAAAGGAGAAGACATGGTGGTGTTTGGTTCCTGCACAAGGTAGGGGGCTTGAGGGGATTGTATTGTGGCTAAAAAATTGTGATTAAAAAAAAAGATCCAGGCTAGGCGGCATGGTCCCCCACACTGCGGTCAAGTGAGCCGCGATCTAGCCGCAACCTTAAAACACTTGCGTTTTTGTGAAGGTGTTACAGTAGTGGGAGAGAAGTCATACGCGGAAGGATCTACGACACTATTACTGATATATTCTCAAAAATACTCTGATATGGTGACATTAAAGTAAGATTTGAAGAGACATTTGCGTGATGAGACCAGAGTCTCCAAACATGTGTGAGACTGTTGGAAGAAAAGCAGCCGAAATAGGAAATATTTATTTTCTGCTAATCTGCTATAATTTCCTGTTTATTTTTTTGTTTTCTTACAAAATAATTCAATTACGGTTGTTTAAATAATTTAATTACTGACTTATGGCGTTATTTTTGCTTAGAAAGCTGTTTGTGCACAACCCTTTTTTATTATAAAAAATAAACCTTATTAGTTGACAAAGATCTGACTTTATTTTCATGTTCAGCAGGTTTTGAAGTATAAGTGAACAAAGTTTCATGCATTTTTACTGTAGAAATATGGATTTATTGTCAATTTAGTACAGTGTATTGATGTCCCTGTTAATCATGCACAATATATTTTAATTCTTATAAAAAAACTCAATAGTTGACAAAGATCTGACTTTATTTCATGTTCAACAGGTTTTGAAGTATAAGTGAAATAAGTTATGTATTTTTACTGTAGAAACATTGATTTATTGTCAATTTAGTACAGTGTATTGATGTCACTGTTATTCAAGCACTATATATTTTGATCCTTATCAAAAGAAAACCTAAAATACATGATGGAACTGCTATCTTCGGTGCGCAAGGATTTAGCTGAAATTATTCAAACAGAAGTTTGCGCAATGTTGGAAAGTGAGATGGCGGTGATTCGAGCGGATATTGTTGCAGCTAGAGCGGAGCTCAAAGAATACAGGTTGACGATCGCCTCTGAACTCTCCGCCATGAAATCTACGGTGAAGAATGTGAAAGTAAGTTTGTCAACGTGTACAGATGATGTTGTTTCACTCAAGAAGGAGGTGAAGCGGCTCACGGGGGTCATGGACCAACTTCAGAACAAATGCGAGGACTTGGAGGCGAGGTCGCGGACAAACAACATAAGATCCTTATGTCGAAATACCGGAGACCCTTGAATGCAACACCGAGTCTGTGTCCGCGCTTCTGCAGCGGGCCTTTGATCTGAAAGACGCGCCGCTCCTGGACAGAGCTCACCGTCTCTCCCCGCCTGGATCTACAGAGGGACGCCGGTCAAACACGATCATAGCCCGCGTTCACTACTTCCAAGACTGTGAAAACATTCTGAGACTCGCTCAGACTAGACAACGCATCAGTGTGGACGGAGTCAGCACCTCAGTGTTTCCTGACTACCCGACAAGTGTTGCCAAAGCACGCGCAGCGTTCAATGACGTAAAGAGTCGGTTTTGGGGAGTGGACGGGGTTTGGTTCGGATTTGCTTATCCTGCCCGCTTCAGAATCACGTACAAGAAGTGTTTTCTTTTGTTTGTTATTATAAATTATCATTGATGTTTATAGCTAAATAAACCCTTTATTTGAAGTTTGGAAACTGTTCTGCAGGTTTACAGCAGCATGTTAGAAAACCTGATTCAGTTCATCCTCTGGTTTTATTCAAAACTTTTTTACTCCCCACATTATTTATTTATTTATTTAAATTTCCCCTTTTTTGAACAGATAGTCAGGAAGTCGTCGTGGGAGAGGGGCTTCGCTCATGGCTGCATCTACACAACCGTGCTGGTGGACCTGTCAGTCAAATTCAAAGGAGAAGACATGGTGGTGTTTGGTTCCTGCACAAGGTAGGGGGCTTGAGGGGATTGTATTGTGGCTAAAAAATTGTGATTAAAAAAAAAGATCCAGGCTAGGCGGCATGGTCCCCCACACTGCGGTCAAGTGAGCCGCGATCTAGCCGCAACCTTAAAACACTTGCGTTTTTGTGAAGGTGTTACAGTAGTGGGAGAGAAGTCATATGCGGAAGGTTCTATGACACTATTACTGATATATTCTCAAAAATACTCTGATATGGTGACATTAAAGTAAGATTTGAAGAGACATTTGCGTGATGAGACCAGAGTCTCCAAACATGTGTGAGACTGTTGGAAGAAAAGCAGCCAAAATAGGAAATATTTATTTTCTGCTAATCTGTTATAATTTCCTGTTTATTTTTTTGTTTTCTTGCAAAATAATTCAATTACGGTTGTTTAAATAATTTAATTACTGACTTACGACGTTATTTTTGCTTAGAAAGCTGTTTGTGCACAACGTATTTTATTATAAAAAATAAACCTTAATAGTTGACAAAGATCTGACTTTATTTCCATGTTCAGCAGGTTTTGAAGTATAAGTGAACAAAGTTTTATGTATTTTTACTGTAGAAATATGGATTTATTGTCAATTTAGTACAGTGTATAGATGTCCCTGTTTATTAGGGTTAGGCGTTAGGGTTGAAGGGGGGTGACAGGGAGGGTCCCTGTCGAGGGCACGGGCCAGTGCAAACCCGTTGATGAACCCTCCCTACCTGTAAAAGAAATTCAAAAGGGATTAAAGTTTAGGAGTTAGGTTAAGGGTAAGGGTAAGTGCTTAAACAATCAAAAACAAAACTCAATAAAATATATAAAAGATCAAGATAACACAGGAGTTACAGAAAATCAAGGAAAGGCCTGCACAAATTAAAATGTTTTAGATCGTTCCAAAGCTTAGGAGCAACTGCCTGGAAGGGTTTCTCTCCTCTGGTCCTGAACCGTGTGCGAGGAACCACAAGTAGATTCTGATCCACAGACCTCAGAGCACGAGCTGGGGTGTTAGGCTGGATCAGATCACTGATCGAAGTCAGTGATCAGTCAGAGCCTGACTAGAATAACAAGGATCGGAGAAATGTAATACAATACAAATAAATAAATAAATGCACTGATCATGCGTTCAGAGATAAGCTCTCCATGTTTCCTTCATCCACTGTTTTATAGTGTTTCCCATCTTGTTTACCTCTTTATGCTGGAATTAAATAATGAATTAAATATACAGAATAAAGTATATTTTTATACAGAATAAAGGTTACAAAAAACCTTTTTTTACCCCCTATTGGCCCTTATGTGGGTGTTTTTAGTAGAATGACCTTATCACAATATGGCCTAAATTAATATTATTATAAATAGTGGCCTTGATAGTCTTCATATGGTTGAATTATCCTCAACATCTAGTCACACCCTAAAAGCATTATGACATTAATGTTACATATATTAAACTTTACTCACCTCTTCTCCGTTGTCTCACTGAACTTTCAGTCACTTGAATCAGACATTTCCATATCAAGTCAAGTTAAGTTATTTTATTGTCAAATAAACAAATAACAAAATAACAAAAAACAATTAATTGATAACAATTTGGACAATATTTGTCGTAATCAGGTAGAGGATATTTATCTTCAACGTCACTCACAAAATGGAAAGAGGTGGAACTGGAGTCCTAAATTATGTCTAACAACTTACCGATGGTAGTTGTGGACGTTGTGATGGCACAGAATGGGCAAGATGGGGCACCACTTGTGTTGGCATACCCTTTGACAAAATATACATATCAATTAAAAAAAGAGGTTGTGATTATTCCATCAGAATGAAGATGGATTCAAAATAATTCACAGTTATGAAAACATTTTCTATTTCATCAACATAAACTACACTTTACTAAAAGTTATTACAGTTCTGGTAAGATCAATGAAAAAGCATGACATAAACATAACTGCAAACAACCTAATAAATGGCTTTAAATAACTTATATTTAGCATGCAATGCAAATTTTGATGTAATATGCGCTATGGTGGCTAGCACTAGCTTACGCAAGCTAGTGATGTACATTAAGTGAAAAGTACCAAAGAAAACACAAATATGACTTACCTGGGGTGATGCAGTTTGTATTAGTGATGGGATCGGCAGTTCTTTTGACTGTACTGAATAACTAGAATCAGTTCATTAAAAGGATTCGTTCAAAATATTCTTTCAGTTCGTTCGTTCACTAAATCACTAACTCAGTGCTTATGGAGCCCAGACTGCAATATCACCTACTTCCTGAACGCAGCCAAACAATCCGTTACTAACTTAAAGGATTCAGACCTGAGGTTAACATTCAATGCACTTCAGGGACAATGCAAAAAAAAAAAAAAGGACGCCCGGTGCGTTCACGGACAAGGAGCAGTACACAGACATTCGTGAGAAATTCAGCAAATAGAGAGGATCTTGAGGTGTGTTCACAGCTGAACATGAATCCTCGTTCACTGAAGGAATCCGTGTCTCGCGAATCCCCGGATGTGAATCCTCGTTCATTGAACGAATCTGTGTGTCGCGAATAACGGGATGTGAATCCTCATTCACTGAACGAATCTGTGTCTCGCGCATCGGTAGCAGCCTAATGTGACAAACTCTCGTTGTGTATATACGTTTACAAACAAACGCAAATGCAAATGTAGTAGAGATTCTGTTACTTTTAAAAACACTGTGTGTGCGTTTCCAGCCTGTCCAATAAACAAATAAAGTGTGACTAAATGCTTGGTTGTTAAATGTTTTTTTGCACTAAAATAAAAATTTAATAAAACAAAAATAATAATAATACTAAAATGTAACATAAACTTAAATGCAATCAACAATAAATTAAAAAGGACTTGTCTTATTGTGTTATTCAGAGCTCCAGCAGCTTGTTTATTTCAGATGCAAATTGATATATATATATAAACCCTTTATTTGAGGTTTGAAAACTGCTATTCAGAGCTCCAGCAGAATCTTAGAAAACGTCATTCTCTCAGTCTTAGAACATCAGTTTGAGACAATATTTCATGTTAAACATAACTTTTGAAAACAGTTTCGAATAAGTGTTTCTCTTGTTTATTTCAATGCAATTTGATAGATATAGCTATATAAACCCTTTATTTGATGTTTGAAAACTGTTATTCAGAGCTCCAGCAGAATCTTAGAAAACGTCATTCTCTCAGTCTGAGAACATCAGTTTGAGACAATATTTCAGGTTAAACATAACTTTTGAAAACAGCTTTGAATATGTTTTTCTCTTGTTTATTTCAGATGCAAATTGATATATATAGCTATATAAACCCTTTATTTGATGTTTGAAAACTGTTATTCAGAGCTCCAGCAGCATCTTAGCCCGCGTTCACTACTTCCAAGACTGTGAAAACATTCTGAGACTCGCTCGGACTAGACAACGCAATGCTGTATCTACAAGACCGTTCTGGTGGACCTGTCAATCAAATTCAAAGGAGAAGACATGGTGGTGTTTGGTTTGTGCACCAGGTAGGGTGCTTGGGGGAATTGCATTGTGGAAAAAAAAAGAGAAATGTTGATAAAAAAAAAGAACCACAAGGTGGCGGGATTGGACATCAAATACATCTCAGTCTGAATACATCACATTTAGAGAAGGTCTCACTTAAACATATCCTTTGAAAACAGCTTCGAATAAGTGTTTCTCTTGTTTATTTCAGATGCAAATTGATATATATAGCTATATAAACCCTTTATTTGATGTTTGAAAACTGCTATTCAGAGCTCCAGCAGAATCTTAGAAAACGTCATTCTCTCAGTCTGAGAACATCAGTTTGAGACAATATTTCAGGTTAACCATAACTTTTGAAAACAGCTTCGAATAAGTGTTTCTCTTGTTTATTTCAGATGGAAAATGATATATATAGCTATATAAACCCTTTATTTGATGTTTGAAAACTGCTATTCAGAGCTCCAGCAGAATCTTGGAAAACGTCATTCTCTCAGTCTGAGAACATCAGTTTGAGACAATATTTCAGGTTAAACATAACTTTTGAAAACAGCTTCGAATAAGTGTTTCTCTTGTTTATTTCAGATGCAAATTGATATATATAGCTATATAAACCCTTTATTTGATGTTTAAAAACTGCTATTCAGAGCTCCAGCAGAATCTTGGAAAACGTCATTCTCTCAGTCTGAGAACATCAGTTTGAGACAATATTTCAGGTTAAACATAACTTTTGAAAACAGCTTCGAATAAGTGTTTCTCTTGTTTATTTCAGATGCAAATTGATATATATAGCTATATAAACCCTTTATTTGATGTTTGAAAACTGCTATTCAGAGCTCCAGCAGAATCTTAGAAAACGTCATTCTCTCAGTCTGAGAACATCAGTTTGAGACAATATTTCAGGTTAAACATAACTTTTGAAAACAGCTTCGAATAAGTGTTTCTCTTGTTTATTTCAGATGCAAATTGATATATATAGCTATATAAACCCTTTATTTGATGTTTGAAAACTGCTATTCAGAGCTTCAGCAGAATCTTGGAAAACATCTTTCTCTCAGCCTGTGAAGATCAGTTTGAGACAATATTTCAGGTTAAACATAACTTTTGAAAACAGCTTCAAATAAGTGTTTCTCTTGTTTATTTCAGATGCAAATTGATATATATAGCTTTATAAACCCTTTATTTGATGTTTGAAAACTGTTATTCAGAGCTCCAGCAGAATCTTGGAAAACGTCATTCTCTCAGTCTGAGAACATCAAATTGAGACAATATTTCAGGTTAAACATAACTTTTGAAAACAGCTTCGAATAAGTGTTTCTCTTGTTTATTTCAGATGCAAATTGATATATATAGCTATATAAACCCTTTATTTGATGTTTGAAAACTGCTATTCAGAGCTCCAGCAGAATCTTAGAAAACGTCATTCTCTCAGTCTGAGAACATCAGTTTGAGACAATATTTCAGGTTAACCATAACTTTTGAAAACAGCTTCGAATAAGTGTTTCTCTTGTTTATTTCAGATGGAAAATGATATATATAGCTATATAAACCCTTTATTTGATGTTTGAAAACTGCTATTCAGAGCTCCAGCAGAATCTTGGAAAACGTCATTCTCTCAGTCTGAGAAGATCAGTTTGAGACAATATTTCAGGTTAAACATAACTTTTGAAAACAGCTTCGAATAAGTGTTTCTCTTGTTTATTTCAGATGCAAATTGATATATATAGCTATATAAACCCTTTATTTGATGTTTTAAAACTGTTATTCAGAGCTCCAGCAGAATCTTGGAAAACGTCATTCTCTCAGTCTGAGAAGATCAGTTTGAGACAATATTTCAGGTTAAACATAACTTTTGAAAACAGCTTCGAATAAATGTTTCTCTTGTTTATTTCAGATGCAAATTGATATATATAGCTATATAAATCCTTTATTTGATGTTTGAAAACTGCTATTCAGAGCTTCAGCAGAATCTTGGAAAACGTCATTCTCTCAGCCTGTGAAGATCAGTTTGAGACAATATTTCAGGTTAAACATAACTTTTGAAAACAGCTTCGAATAAATGTTTCTCTTGTTTATTTCAGATGCAAATTGTTATATATAGCTATATAAACCCTTTATTTGATGTTTGAAAACTGCTATTCAGAGCTCCAGCAGAATCTTAGAAAACGTCATTCTCTCGGTCTGAGAACATCAGTTTGAGACAATATTTCAGGTTAAACATAACTTTTGAAAACAGCTTCGAATAAGTGTTTCTCTTGTTTATTTCAGATGCAAATTGATATATATAGCTATATAAACCCTTTATTTGATGTTTGAAAACTGCTATTCAGAGCTCCAGCAGAATCTTAGAAAACGTCATTCTCTCGGTCTGAGAACATCAGTTTGAGACAATATTTCAGGTTAAAGATAACTTTTGAAAACAGCTTCGAATAAGTGTTTCTCTTGTTTATTTCTGATGCAAATTGATATATATAGCTATATAAACCCTTTATTTGATGTTTGAAAACTGTTATTCAGAGCTCCAGCAGAATCTTGGAAAACGTCATTCTCTCAGCCTGTGAAGATCAGTTTGAGACAGTATTTCATGTTAAACATAACTTTTGAAAACAGCTTCGAATAAGTGTTTCTCTTGTTTATTTCAGATGCAAATTGATATATATAGCTATATAAACCCTTTATTTGATGTTTGAAAACTGCTATTCAGAGCTCCAGCAGAATCTTAGAAAACGTCATTCTCTCGGTCTGAGAACATCAGTTTGAGACAATATTTCAGGTTAAACATAACTTTTGAAAACAGCTTCGAATAAGTGTTTCTCTTGTTTATTTCTGATGCAAATTGATATATATAGCTATATAAACCCTTTATTTGATGTTTGAAAACTGCTATTCAGAGCTCCAGCAGAATCTTAGAAAACGTCATTCTCTCGGTCTGAGAACATCAGTTTGAGACAATATTTCAGGTTAAACATAACTTTTGAAACCAGCTTCGAATAAGTGTTTCTCTTGTTTATTTCAGATGCAAATTGATATATATAACTATATAAGCCCTTTATTTGATGTTTGAAAACTGCTATTCAGAGCTTCAGCAGAATCTTGAAAAACGTCATTCTCTCAGCCTGTGAAGATCAGTTTGAGACAATATTTCAGGTTAAACATAACTTTTGAAAACAGCTTCGAATAAATGTTTCTCTTGTTTATTTCAGATGCAAATTGTTATATATAGCTATATAAACCCTTTATTTGATGTTTGAAAACTGCTATTCAGAGCTCCAGCAGAATCTTAGAAAACGTCATTCTCTCGGTCTGAGAACATCAGTTTGAGACAATATTTCAGGTTAAACATAACTTTTGAAAACAGCTTCGAATAAGTGTTTCTCTTGTTTATTTCAGATGCAAATTGATATATATAGCTATATAAACCCTTTATTTGATGTTTGAAAACTGCTATTCAGAGCTTCAGCAGAATCTTGGAAAACGTCATTCTCTCAGCCTGTGAAGATCAGTTTGAGACAATATTTCAGGTTAAACATAACTTTTGAAAACAGCTTCGAATAAATGTTTCTCTTGTTTATTTCAGATGCAAATTGTTATATATAGCTATATAAACCCTTTATTTGATGTTTGAAAACTGCTATTCAGAGCTCCAGCAGAATCTTAGAAAACGTCATTCTCTCGGTCTGAGAACATCAGTTTGAGACAATATTTCAGGTTAAACATAACTTTTGAAAACAGCTTCGAATAAGTGTTTCTCTTGTTTATTTCAGATGCAAATTGATATATATAGCTATATAAACCCTTTATTTGATGTTTGAAAACTGCTATTCAGAGCTTCAGCAGAATCTTGGAAAACGTCATTCTCTTAGCCTGTGAAGATCAGTTTGAGACAATATTTCAGGTTAAACATAACTTTTGAAAACAGCTTCGAATAAATGTTTCTCTTGTTTATTTCAGATGCAAATTGATATATATAGCTATATAAACCCTTTATTTGATGTTTGAAAACTGCTATTCAGAGCTCCAGCAGAATCTTAGAAAACGTCATTCTCTCGGTCTGAGAACATCAGTTTGAGACAATATTTCAGGTTAAACATAACTTTTGAAAACAGCTTCGAATAAGTGTTTCTCTTGTTTATTTCAGATGCAAATTGATATATATAGCTATATAAACCCTTTATTTGATGTTTGAAAACTGCTATTCAGAGCTCCAGCAGAATCTTAGAAAACGTCATTCTCTCAGTCTGAGAACATCAGTTTGAGACAATATTTCAGGTTAAACATAACTTTTGAAAACAGCTTCGAATAAATGTTTCTCTTGTTTATTTCAGATGCAAATTGATATATATAGCTATATAAATCCTTTATTTGATGTTTGAAAACTGCTATTCAGAGCTTCAGCAGAATCTTGGAAAACGTCATTCTCTCAGCCTGAGAACATCAGTTTGAGACAATATTTCAGGTTAAACATAACTTTTGAAAACAGCTTCGAATAAGTGTTTCTCTTGTTTATTTCAGATGCAAATTGATATATATAGCTATATAAACCCTTTATTTGATGTTTGAAAACTGCTATTCAGAGCTTCAGCAGAATCTTGGAAAACGTCATTCTCTTAGCCTGTGAAGATCAGTTTGAGACAATATTTCAGGTTAAACATAACTTTTGAAAACAGCTTCGAATAAATGTTTCTCTTGTTTATTTCAGATGCAAATTGATATATATAGCTATATAAACCCTTTATTTGATGTTTGAAAACTGCTATTCAGAGCTCCAGCAGAATCTTAGAAAACGTCATTCTCTCGGTCTGAGAACATCAGTTTGAGACAATATTTCAGGTTAAACATAACTTTTGAAAACAGCTTCGAATAAGTGTTTCTCTTGTTTATTTCAGATGCAAATTGATATATATAGCTATATAAACCCTTTATTTGATGTTTGAAAACTGCTATTCAGAGCTCCAGCAGAATCTTAGAAAACGTCATTCTCTCAGTCTGAGAACATCAGTTTGAGACAATATTTCAGGTTAAACATAACTTTTGAAAACAGCTTCGAATAAATGTTTCTCTTGTTTATTTCAGATGCAAATTGATATATATAGCTATATAAATCCTTTATTTGATGTTTGAAAACTGCTATTCAGAGCTTCAGCAGAATCTTGGAAAACGTCATTCTCTCAGCCTGTGAAGATCAGTTTGAGACAATATTTCAGGTTAAACATAACTTTTGAAAACAGCTTCGAATAAATGTTTCTCTTGTTTATTTCAGATGCAAATTGTTATATATAGCTATATAAACCCTTTATTTGATGTTTGAAAACTGCTATTCAGAGCTCCAGCAGAATCTTAGAAAACGTCATTCTCTCGGTCTGAGAACATCAGTTTGAGACAATATTTCAGGTTAAACATAACTTTTGAAAACAGCTTCGAATAAGTGTTTCTCTTGTTTATTTCTGATGCAAATTGATATATATAGCTATATAAACCCTTTATTTGATGTTTGAAAACTGTTATTCAGAGCTCCAGCAGAATCTTGGAAAACGTCATTCTCTCAGCCTGTGAAGATCAGTTTGAGACAGTATTTCATGTTAAACATAACTTTTGAAAACAGCTTCGAATAAGTGTTTCTCTTGTTTATTTCAGATGCAAATTGATATATATAGCTATATAAACCCTTTATTTGATGTTTGAAAACTGCTATTCAGAGCTCCGGCAGAATCTTAGAAAACGTCATTCTCTCGGTCTGAGAACATCAGTTTGAGACAATATTTCAGGTTAAACATAACTTTTGAAACCAGCTTCGAATAAGTGTTTCTCTTGTTTATTTCAGATGCAAATTGATATATATAGCTATATAAGCCCTTTATTTGATGTTTGAAAACTGCTATTCAGAGCTTCAGCAGAATCTTGGAAAACGTCATTCTCTCAGCCTGTGAAGATCAGTTTGAGACAATATTTCAGGTTTAACATAACTTTTGAAAACAGCTTCGAATAAATGTTTCTCTTGTTTATTTCAGATGCAAATTGTTATATATAGCTATATAAACCCTTTATTTGATGTTTGAAAACTGCTATTCAGAGCTCCAGCAGTATCTTAGAAAACGTCATTCTCTCGGTCTGAGAACATCAGTTTGAGACAATATTTCAGGTTAAACATAACTTTTGAAAACAGCTTCGAATAAGTGTTTCTCTTGTTTATTTCTGATGCAAATTGATATATATAGCTATATAAACCCTTTATTTGATGTTTGAAAACTGTTATTCAGAGCTCCAGCAGAATCTTGGAAAACGTCATTCTCTCAGCCTGTGAAGATCAGTTTGAGACAGTATTTCATGTTAAACATAACTTTTGAAAACAGCTTCGAATAAGTGTTTCTCTTGTTTATTTCAGATGCAAATTGATATATATAGCTATATAAACCCTTTATTTGATGTTTGAAAACTGCTATTCAGAGCTCCAGCAGAATCTTAGAAAACGTCATTCTCTCGGTCTGAGAACATCAGTTTGAGACAATATTTCAGGTTAAACATAACTTTTGAAAACAGCTTCGAATAAGTGTTTCTCTTGTTTATTTCTGATGCAAATTGATATATATAGCTATATAAACCCTTTATTTGATGTTTGAAAACTGCTATTCAGAGCTCCAGCAGAATCTTAGAAAACGTCATTCTCTCGGTCTGAGAACATCAGTTTGAGACAATATTTCAGGTTAAACATAACTTTTGAAACCAGCTTCGAATAAGTGTTTCTCTTGTTTATTTCAGATGCAAATTGATATATATAACTATATAAGCCCTTTATTTGATGTTTGAAAACTGCTATTCAGAGCTTCAGCAGAATCTTGGAAAACGTCATTCTCTCAGCCTGTGAAGATCAGTTTGAGACAATATTTCAGGTTAAACATAACTTTTGAAAACAGCTTCGAATAAATGTTTCTCTTGTTTATTTCAGATGCAAATTGTTATATATAGCTATATAAACCCTTTATTTGATGTTTGAAAACTGCTATTCAGAGCTCCAGCAGAATCTTAGAAAACGTCATTCTCTCAGTCTGAGAACATCAGTTTGAGACAATATTTCAGGTTAAACATAACTTTTGAAAACAGCTTCGAATAAGTGTTTCTCTTGTTTATTTCAGATGCAAATTGATATATATAGCTATATAAACCCTTTATTTGATGTTTTAAAACTGTTATTCAGAGCTCCAGCAGAATCTTGGAAAACGTCATTCTCTCAGTCTGAGAAGATCAGTTTGAGACAATATTTCAGGTTAAACATAACTTTTGAAAACAGCTTCGAATAAATGTTTCTCTTGTTTATTTCAGATGCAAATTGATATATATAGCTATATAAACCCTTTATTTGATGTTTGAAAACTGCTATTCAGAGCTCCAGCAGAATCTTAGAAAACGTCATTCTCTCAGTCTGAGAACATCAGTTTGAGACAATGTTTCAGGTTAAACATAACTTTTGAAAACAGCTTTTAATAAGTTTTTCTCTTGTTTATTTCAGATGCAAATTGATATATATAGCTATATAAATCCTTTATTTGATGTTTGAAAACTGCTATTCAGAGCTTCAGCAGAATCTTGGAAAACGTCATTCTCTCAGCCTGTGAAGATCAGTTTGAGACAATATTTCAGGTTAAACATAACTTTTGAAAACAGCTTCGAATAAATGTTTCTCTTGTTTATTTCAGATGCAAATTGTTATATATAGCTATATAAACCCTTTATTTGATGTTTGAAAACTGCTATTCAGAGCTCCATCAGAATCTTAGAAAACGTCATTCTCTCGGTCTGAGAACATCAGTTTGAGACAATATTTCAGGTTAAACATAACTTTTGAAAACAGCTTCGAATAAGTGTTTCTCTTGTTTATTTCAGATGCAAATTGATATATATAGCTATATAAACCCTTTATTTGATGTTTGAAAACTGCTATTCAGAGCTTCAGCAGAATCTTGGAAAACGTCATTCTATCAGCCTGTGAAGATCAGTTTGAGACAATATTTCAGGTTAAACATAACTTTTGAAAACAGCTTCGAATAAATGTTTCTCTTGTTTATTTCAGATGCAAATTGATATATATAGCTATATAAACCCTTTATTTGATGTTTGAAAACTGCTATTCAGAGCTCCAGCAGAATCTTAGAAAACGTCATTCTCTCGGTCTGAGAACATCAGTTTGAGACAATATTTCAGGTTAAACATAACTTTTGAAAACAGCTTCGAATAAGTGTTTCTCTTGTTTATTTCAGATGCAAATTGATATATATAGCTATATAAACCCTTTATTTGATGTTTGAAAACTGCTATTCAGAGCTCCAGCAGAATCTTAGAAAACGTCATTCTCTCAGTCTGAGAACATCAGTTTGAGACAATATTTCAGGTTAAACATAACTTTTGAAAACAGCTTCGAATAAATGTTTCTCTTGTTTATTTCAGATGCAAATTGATATATATAGCTATATAAATCCTTTATTTGATGTTTGAAAACTGCTATTCAGAGCTTCAGCAGAATCTTGGAAAACGTCATTCTCTCAGCCTGTGAAGATCAGTTTGAGACAATATTTCAGGTTAAACATAACTTTTGAAAACAGCTTCGAATAAATGTTTCTCTTGTTTATTTCAGATGCAAATTGTTATATATAGCTATATAAACCCTTTATTTGATGTTTGAAAACTGCTATTCAGAGCTCCAGCAGAATCTTAGAAAACGTCATTCTCTCGGTCTGAGAACATCAGTTTGAGACAATATTTCAGGTTAAACATAACTTTTGAAAACAGCTTCGAATAAGTGTTTCTCTTGTTTATTTCTGATGCAAATTGATATATATAGCTATATAAACCCTTTATTTGATGTTTGAAAACTGTTATTCAGAGCTCCAGCAGAATCTTGGAAAACGTCATTCTCTCAGCCTGTGAAGATCAGTTTGAGACAGTATTTCATGTTAAACATAACTTTTGAAAACAGCTTCGAATAAGTGTTTCTCTTGTTTATTTCAGATGCAAATTGATATATATAGCTATATAAACCCTTTATTTGATGTTTGAAAACTGCTATTCAGAGCTCCAGCAGAATCTTAGAAAACGTCATTCTCTCGGTCTGAGAACATCAGTTTGAGACAATATTTCAGGTTAAACATAACTTTTGAAAACAGCTTCGAATAAGTGTTTCTCTTGTTTATTTCTGATGCAAATTGATATATATAGCTATATAAACCCTTTATTTGATGTTTGAAAACTGCTATTCAGAGCTCCAGCAGAATCTTAGAAAACGTCATTCTCTCGGTCTGAGAACATCAGTTTGAGACAATATTTCAGGTTAAACATAACTTTTGAAACCAGATTCGAATAAGTGTTTCTCTTGTTTATTTCAGATGCAAATTGATATATATAGCTATATAAGCCCTTTATTTGATGTTTGAAAACTGCTATTCAGAGCTTCAGCAGAATCTTGGAAAACGTCATTCTCTCAGCCTGTGAAGATCAGTTTGAGACAATATTTCAGGTTTAACATAACTTTTGAAAACAGCTTCGAATAAATGTTTCTCTTGTTTATTTCAGATGCAAATTGTTATATATAGCTATATAAACCCTTTATTTGATGTTTGAAAACTGCTATTCAGAGCTCCAGCAGAATCTTAGAAAACGTCATTCTCTCAGTCTGAGAACATCAGTTTGAGACAATATTTCAGGTTAAACATAACTTTTGAAAACAGCTTCGAATAAGTGTTTCTCTTGTTTATTTCAGATGCAAATTGATATATATAGCTATATAAATCCTTTATTTGATGTTTGAAAACTGCTATTCAGAGCTTCAGCAGAATCTTGGAAAACGTCATTCTCTCAGCCTGTGAAGATCAGTTTGAGACAATATTTCAGGTTAAACATAACTTTTGAAAACAGCTTCGAATAAATGTTTCTCTTGTTTATTTCAGATGCAAATTGTTATATATAGCTATATAAACCCTTTATTTGATGTTTGAAAACTGCTATTCAGAGCTCCAGCAGAATCTTAGAAAACGTCATTCTCTCGGTCTGAGAACATCAGTTTGAGACAATATTTCAGGTTAAACATAACTTTTGAAAACAGCTTCGAATAAGTGTTTCTCTTGTTTATTTCAGATGCAAATTGATATATATAGCTATATAAACCCTTTATTTGATGTTTGAAAACTGCTATTCAGAGCTTCAGCAGAATCTTGGAAAACGTCATTCTCTCAGCCTGTGAAGATCAGTTTGAGACAATATTTCAGGTTAAACATAACTTTTGAAAACAGCTTCGAATAAATGTTTCTCTTGGTTATTTCAGATGCAAATTGATATATATAGCTATATAAACCCTTTATTTGATGTTTGAAAACTGCTATTCAGAGCTCTAGCAGAATCTTAGAAAACGTCATTCTCTCAGCCTGTGAAGATCAGTTTGAGACAGTATTTCATGTTAAACATAACTTTTGAAAACAGCTTCGAATAAGTGTTTCTCTTGTTTATTTCAGATGCAAATTGATATATATAGCTATATAAACCCTTTATTTGATGTTTGAAAACTGCTATTCAGAGCTCCAGCAGAATCTTAGAAAACGTCATTCTCTCGGTCTGAGAACATCAGTTTGAGACAATATTTCAGGTTAAACATAACTTTTGAAAACAGCTTCGAATAAGTGTTTCTCTTGTTTATTTCTAATGCAAATTGATATATATAGCTATATAAACCCTTTATTTGATGTTTGAAAACTGCTATTCAGAGCTTCAGCAGAATCTTAGAAAACGTCATTCTCTCGGTCTGAGAACATCAGTTTGAGACAATATTTCAGGTTAAACATAACTTTTGAAACCAGCTTCGAATAAGTGTTTCTCTTGTTTATTTCAGATGCAAATTGATATATATAGCTATATAAACCCTTTATTTGATGTTTGAAAACTGCTATTCAGAGCTCCAGCAGAATCTTAGAAAACGTCATTCTCTCGGTCTGAGAACATCAGTTTGAGACAATATTTCAGGTTAAACATAACTTTTGAAAACAGCTTCGAATAAGTGTTTCTCTTGTTTATTTCTGATGCAAATTGATATATATAGCTATATAAACCCTTTATTTGATGTTTGAAAACTGCTATTCAGAGCTCCAGCAGAATCTTAGAAAACGTCATTCTCTCGGTCTGAGAACATCAGTTTGAGACAATATTTCAGGTTAAACATAACTTTTGAAACCAGCTTCGAATAAGTGTTTCTCTTGTTTATTTCAGATGCAAATTGATATATATAACTATATAAGCCCTTTATTTGATGTTTGAAAACTGCTATTCAGAGCTTCAGCAGAATCTTGGAAAACGTCATTCTCTCAGCCTGTGAAGATCAGTTTGAGACAATATTTCAGGTTAAACATAACTTTTGAAAACAGCTTCGAATAAATGTTTCTCTTGTTTATTTCAGATGCAAATTGTTATATATAGCTATATAAACCCTTTATTTGATGTTTGAAAACTGCTATTCAGAGCTCCAGCAGAATCTTAGAAAACGTCATTCTCTCAGTCTGAGAACATCAGTTTGAGACAATATTTCAGGTTAAACATAACTTTTGAAAACAGCTTCGAATAAGTGTTTCTCTTGTTTATTTCAGATGCAAATTGATATATATAGCTATATAAACCCTTTATTTGATGTTTTAAAACTGTTATTCAGAGCTCCAGCAGAATCTTGGAAAACGTCATTCTCTCAGTCTGAGAAGATCAGTTTGAGACAATATTTCAGGTTAAACATAACTTTTGAAAACAGCTTCGAATAAATGTTTCTCTTGTTTATTTCAGATGCAAATTGATATATATAGCTATATAAACCCTTTATTTGATGTTTGAAAACTGCTATTCAGAGCTCCAGCAGAATCTTAGAAAACGTCATTCTCTCAGTCTGAGAACATCAGTTTGAGACAATGTTTCAGGTTAAACATAACTTTTGAAAACAGCTTTTAATAAGTTTTTCTCTTGTTTATTTCAGATGCAAATTGATATATATAGCTATATAAATCCTTTATTTGATGTTTGAAAACTGCTATTCAGAGCTTCAGCAGAATCTTGGAAAACGTCATTCTCTCAGCCTGTGAAGATCAGTTTGAGACAATATTTCAGGTTAAACATAACTTTTGAAAACAGCTTCGAATAAGTGTTTCTCTTGTTTATTTCAGATGCAAATTGATATATATAGCTATATAAACCCTTTATTTGATGTTTGAAAACTGCTATTCAGAGCTTCAGCAGAATCTTGGAAAACGTCATTCTATCAGCCTGTGAAGATCAGTTTGAGACAATATTTCAGGTTAAACATAACTTTTGAAAACAGCTTCGAATAAATGTTTCTCTTGTTTATTTCAGATGCAAATTGATATATATAGCTATATAAACCCTTTATTTGATGTTTGAAAACTGCTATTCAGAGCTCCAGCAGAATCTTAGAAAACGTCATTCTCTCGGTCTGAGAACATCAGTTTGAGACAATATTTCAGGTTAAACATAACTTTTGAAAACAGCTTCGAATAAGTGTTTCTCTTGTTTATTTCAGATGCAAATTGATATATATAGCTATATAAACCCTTTATTTGATGTTTGAAAACTGCTATTCAGAGCTCCAGCAGAATCTTAGAAAACGTCATTCTCTCAGTCTGAGAACATCAGTTTGAGACAATATTTCAGGTTAAACATAACTTTTGAAAACAGCTTCGAATAAATGTTTCTCTTGTTTATTTCAGATGCAAATTGATATATATAGCTATATAAATCCTTTATTTGATGTTTGAAAACTGCTATTCAGAGCTTCAGCAGAATCTTGGAAAACGTCATTCTCTCAGCCTGTGAAGATCAGTTTGAGACAATATTTCAGGTTAAACATAACTTTTGAAAACAGCTTCGAATAAATGTTTCTCTTGTTTATTTCAGATGCAAATTGTTATATATAGCTATATAAACCCTTTATTTGATGTTTGAAAACTGCTATTCAGAGCTCCAGCAGAATCTTAGAAAACGTCATTCTCTCGGTCTGAGAACATCAGTTTGAGACAATATTTCAGGTTAAACATAACTTTTGAAAACAGCTTCGAATAAGTGTTTCTCTTGTTTATTTCTGATGCAAATTGATATATATAGCTATATAAACCCTTTATTTGATGTTTGAAAACTGTTATTCAGAGCTCCAGCAGAATCTTGGAAAACGTCATTCTCTCAGCCTGTGAAGATCAGTTTGAGACAGTATTTCATGTTAAACATAACTTTTGAAAACAGCTTCGAATAAGTGTTTCTCTTGTTTATTTCAGATGCAAATTGATATATATAGCTATATAAACCCTTTATTTGATGTTTGAAAACTGCTATTCAGAGCTCCAGCAGAATCTTAGAAAACGTCATTCTCTCGGTCTGAGAACATCAGTTTGAGACAATATTTCAGGTTAAACATAACTTTTGAAAACAGCTTCGAATAAGTGTTTCTCTTGTTTATTTCTGATGCAAATTGATATATATAGCTATATAAACCCTTTATTTGATGTTTGAAAACTGCTATTCAGAGCTCCAGCAGAATCTTAGAAAACGTCATTCTCTCGGTCTGAGAACATCAGTTTGAGACAATATTTCAGGTTAAACATAACTTTTGAAACCAGATTCGAATAAGTGTTTCTCTTGTTTATTTCAGATGCAAATTGATATATATAGCTATATAAGCCCTTTATTTGATGTTTGAAAACTGCTATTCAGAGCTTCAGCAGAATCTTGGAAAACGTCATTCTCTCAGCCTGTGAAGATCAGTTTGAGACAATATTTCAGGTTTAACATAACTTTTGAAAACAGCTTCGAATAAATGTTTCTCTTGTTTATTTCAGATGCAAATTGTTATATATAGCTATATAAACCCTTTATTTGATGTTTGAAAACTGCTATTCAGAGCTCCAGCAGAATCTTAGAAAACGTCATTCTCTCAGTCTGAGAACATCAGTTTGAGACAATATTTCAGGTTAAACATAACTTTTGAAAACAGCTTCGAATAAGTGTTTCTCTTGTTTATTTCAGATGCAAATTGATATATATAGCTATATAAATCCTTTATTTGATGTTTGAAAACTGCTATTCAGAGCTTCAGCAGAATCTTGGAAAACGTCATTCTCTCAGCCTGTGAAGATCAGTTTGAGACAATATTTCAGGTTAAACATAACTTTTGAAAACAGCTTCGAATAAATGTTTCTCTTGTTTATTTCAGATGCAAATTGTTATATATAGCTATATAAACCCTTTATTTGATGTTTGAAAACTGCTATTCAGAGCTCCAGCAGAATCTTAGAAAACGTCATTCTCTCGGTCTGAGAACATCAGTTTGAGACAATATTTCAGGTTAAACATAACTTTTGAAAACAGCTTCGAATAAGTGTTTCTCTTGTTTATTTCAGATGCAAATTGATATATATAGCTATATAAACCCTTTATTTGATGTTTGAAAACTGCTATTCAGAGCTTCAGCAGAATCTTGGAAAACGTCATTCTCTCAGCCTGTGAAGATCAGTTTGAGACAATATTTCAGGTTAAACATAACTTTTGAAAACAGCTTCGAATAAATGTTTCTCTTGGTTATTTCAGATGCAAATTGATATATATAGCTATATAAACCCTTTATTTGATGTTTGAAAACTGCTATTCAGAGCTCTAGCAGAATCTTAGAAAACGTCATTCTCTCAGCCTGTGAAGATCAGTTTGAGACAGTATTTCATGTTAAACATAACTTTTGAAAACAGCTTCGAATAAGTGTTTCTCTTGTTTATTTCAGATGCAAATTGATATATATAGCTATATAAACCCTTTATTTGATGTTTGAAAACTGCTATTCAGAGCTCCAGCAGAATCTTAGAAAACGTCATTCTCTCGGTCTGAGAACATCAGTTTGAGACAATATTTCAGGTTAAACATAACTTTTGAAAACAGCTTCGAATAAGTGTTTCTCTTGTTTATTTCTGATGCAAATTGATATATATAGCTATATAAACCCTTTATTTGATGTTTGAAAACTGTTATTCAGAGCTCCAGCAGAATCTTGGAAAACGTCATTCTCTCAGCCTGTGAAGATCAGTTTGAGACAGTATTTCATGTTAAACATAACTTTTGAAAACAGCTTCGAATAAGTGTTTCTCTTGTTTATTTCAGATGCAAATTGATATATATAGCTATATAAACCCTTTATTTGATGTTTGAAAACTGCTATTCAGAGCTCCATCAGAATCTTAGAAAACGTCATTCTCTCGGTCTGAGAACATCAGTTTGAGACAATATTTCAGGTTAAACATAACTTTTGAAAACAGCTTCGAATAAGTGTTTCTCTTGTTTATTTCTAATGCAAATTGATATATATAGCTATATAAACCCTTTATTTGATGTTTGAAAACTGCTATTCAGAGCTCCAGCAGAATCTTAGAAAACGTCATTCTCTCGGTCTGAGAACATCAGTTTGAGACAATATTTCAGGTTAAACATAACTTTTGAAAACAGCTTCGAATAAGTGTTTCTCTTGTTTATTTCTGATGCAAATTGATATATATAGCTATATAAACCCTTTATTTGATGTTTGAAAACTGTTATTCAGAGCTCCAGCAGAATCTTAGAAAACGTCATTCTCTCAGTCTGAGAACATCAGTTTGAGACAATGTTTCAGGTTAAACATAACTTTTGAAAACAGCTTTGAATAAGTTTTTCTCTTGTTTATTTCAGATGCAAATTGATATATATAGCTATATAAATCCTTTATTTGATGTTTGAAAACTGCTATTCAGAGCTTCAGCAGAATCTTGGAAAACGTCATTCTCTCAGCCTGTGAAGATCAGTTTGAGACAATATTTCAGGTTAAACATAACTTTTGAAAACAGCTTCGAATAAATGTTTCTCTTGTTTATTTCAGATGCAAATTGTTATATATAGCTAAATAAACCCTTTATTTGATGTTTGAAAACTGCTATTCAGAGCTCCAGCAGAATCTTAGAAAACGTCATTCTCTCGGTCTGAGAACATCAGTTTGAGACAATATTTCAGGTTAAACATAACTTTTGAAAACAGCTTCGAATAAGTGTTTCTCTTGTTTATTTCAGATGCAAATTGATATATATAGCTATATAAACCCTTTATTTGATGTTTGAAAACTGCTATTCAGAGCTTCAGCAGAATCTTGGAAAACGTCATTCTCTCAGCCTGTGAAGATCAGTTTGAGACAATATTTCAGGTTAAACATAACTTTTGAAAACAGCTTCGAATAAATGTTTCTCTTGTTTATTTCAGATGCAAATTGTTATATATAGCTATATAAACCCTTTATTTGATGTTTGAAAACTGCTATTCAGAGCTCCAGCAGAATCTTAGAAAACGTCATTCTCTCAGCCTGTGAAGATCAGTTTGAGACAGTATTTCATGTTAAACATAACTTTTGAAAACAGCTTCGAATAAGTGTTTCTCTTGTTTATTTCAGATGCAAATTGATATATATAGCTATATAAACCCTTTATTTGATGTTTGAAAACTGCTATTCAGAGCTCCAGCAGAATCTTAGAAAACGTCATTCTCTCGGTCTGAGAACATCAGTTTGAGACAATATTTCAGGTTAAACATAACTTTTGAAAACAGCTTTGAATAAGTGTTTCTCTTGTTTATTTCTGATGCAAATTGATATATATAGCTATATAAACCCTTTATTTGATGTTTGAAAACTGCTATTCAGAGCTCCAGCAGAATCTTAGAAAACGTCATTCTCTCGGTCTGAGAACCTCAGTTTGAGACAATATTTCAGGTTAAACATAACTTTTGAAACCAGCTTCGAATAAGTGTTTCTCTTGTTTATTTCAGATGCAAATTGATATATATAGCTATATAAGCCCTTTATTTGATGTTTGAAAACTGCTATTCAGAGCTTCAGCAGAATCTTGGAAAACGTCATTCTCTCAGCCTGTGAAGATCAGTTTGAGACAATATTTCAGGTTTAACATAACTTTTGAAAACAGCTTCGAATAAATGTTTCTCTTGTTTATTTCAGATGCAAATTGTTATATATAGCTATATAAACCCTTTATTTGATGTTTGAAAACTGCTATTCAGAGCTCCAGCAGAATCTTAGAAAACGTCATTCTCTCGGTCTGAGAACATCAGTTTGAGACAATATTTCAGGTTAAACATAACTTTTGAAAACAGCTTCGAATAAGTGTTTCTCTTGTTTATTTCTGATGCAAATTGATATATATAGCTATATAAACCCTTTATTTGATGTTTGAAAACTGTTATTCAGAGCTCCAGCAGAATCTTGGAAAACGTCATTCTCTCAGCCTGTGAAGATCAGTTTGAGACAGTATTTCATGTTAAACATAACTTTTGAAAACAGCTTCGAATAAGTGTTTCTCTTGTTTATTTCAGATGCAAATTGATATATATAGCTATATAAACCCTTTATTTGATGTTTGAAAACTGCTATTCAGAGCTCCAGCAGAATCTTAGAAAACGTCATTCTCTCGGTCTGAGAACATCAGTTTGAGACAATATTTCAGGTTAAACATAACTTTTGAAAACAGCTTCGAATAAATGTTTCTCTTGT